>NC_133147.1:56213535-56246035 GCF_048418815.1 Hemitrygon akajei
AAATCCAAAAAGTAATATGGAGAATATTAATTGCCCAATAATAAAATGTAAAGTTTGGTAGAGCCAGTCCTCCATCTTTTTTTAATTTTTGCAATAAAAGTTTATTCACTCTAGAGCTTTTATTATTCCAAACATAAGACAAAAATCAGAGAACCTATTTTATAAAAAACATGTTTTTGGAACAAAAGAGGGAACTGCTTGAAATATATATAAAAACGTCGGTAGAAAACCCATTTTTATGGCATTTATTCGACTTATCAATGACATCGACATAGGAAACCATTTGGAAAGCGCCTGTTGAGTATATTCAACTAAAGGGAAGAAATTATACCTATATAGGTCTTTAAAGCTTTTTGTAATTTTGATACCAAGGTAAGTAAAATGGTTTTTGGCAATATTAAAAGGTATTTGATCATAATAATTAAAATAATTATTAATAGGATATAATTTACTTTTATGTAAATTAAGTTTATATCCAGAAAAAGTACCAAATTCCATAAATATAGATAACATAGAAGGAATAGATTTCTTAGGATTTGAAATGTAAACTAATAAATCATCTGCGTATAACGAAACTTTATGTAATTTATCCCCTCTCCTAATACCCTGCACAGAATTAGAATCCCTAAGAGCAATAGCAAGTAGTTCTATAGCCAAATTAAATAATAAAGGGCTAAGAGGACAGCCCTGACGGGTACCTCTATATAATCTAAGGTAAGGAGACTTTTGATTATTAGTTAGAACTGCAGCTACCGGGGCATGATAAATCAATTTAATCCAGGAAATAAATCCTGGACTAAAACTGAACCTCTTCAAAACCTGAAATAGATAAGGCTACTTGACCCTATCAAAGGCTTTCTCTGCATCCAAAGATACAATACATTCAGATTCTTTGGCTGAGGGGGAATAAATGATATTTAATAATCTTCGAATATTATAATGTCAATACCGATTTTTAATAAATCCTGTTTGATCGTTTGAGATAACATTAGGCAAGATACTCTCAAGCCTATTTACTAGAATCTTTGAGAGGATTTTAAAATGTACATTCAGTAAAGAAATAGGTCTGTAGGATACACATTCCAGTCAGTCTTTTCCTTTTTTTGAAATCAATGAAATCAGTGCTTCATAAAGTTTTAGGAAGGTTCCCAGAGGATGTAGAATCGGTGAACGTTTGATGAAGATGTGGTATAAGCATTTCATGAAAGGTCTTATAAAATTCGATAACCATCAGGTCCCGGAGCTTTACCTAATTGCAAAGAGGATATAGCCTTGGCTATCTCCTCTTGTTTAATAGGTGCATCTAACATATCAGCATCTTGAATCAAAATTTGAGGCATGTTTAACCTTTGCAAAAATCTATTCATAGCAATATTACTATCAGAGAATTCAGATTTATAAAGATTAGAATAAAAGTCCATAAATATCTTATTAATTTCATACGGATCATAAGGACCAAGATCGCGTTTCATGATTACAGCTGGAGGAAAATTCAGTAGTGGGATTTTCGTTAGCTTCTTTATTAGGAGCTCCTCTTCCGTTTTCGCTCTCCAGAATAGGTAGACAAGCTCTTAACCATATTGTTAAAAATACTTTAAAAATTTGGTTTCAATTTCGTAGATTTTTTGAATTAAATGATTTTTTACTTTCTAGTAATATTTATTCTAATTTCTTTTTTAAACCATCAAATTTGGATAAGGCTTTTCTGACATGGAAAATTAAGGGAATAAAAACTTTTTTAGATTTGTTTTTACAAGACTGTTTAATGTCTTTTTCACAGTTAATGGATAAATATGATATCTCTAATACACATCTTTTCAGGTATTTACAGGTTAGGAATTTTTTACGTAATTTTTTTACCAAATTAACCCTTGACCTGCTCTTTAAATTTGGCTTATGTTATTTTTCAGTTTAAACCTTTTCAAAAAAGATTAATAGCTATCATTTATAAACAGTTAATGAATGCTCACACGCCGCCTAATGATAGGGTTAAACGCACCTGGGAAGTAGAACTTTAACATTCACTCTCAGATAACCAATGGAGTAAACTTTATTATTTAGTCAATAATTCATCTTTCTGCGCACGCCATATTTTAATTCAGATTAAGATATGTCCAAAGATAAATTGGCGCATATTTTTCCTAATATATGCCCTAATTGTGACAGATGTAACGCAAAAGTGGCTACTCTAACCCATATGTTTTGGTCACGTGTAAGTTTAAATAATTTTTGGAGGGATATGTTTGGAATATTATCTAAATTTTTAGATATGGATGTTCAACCTAATCCACTTACAGCAATTTTTGGGATTATTCCAGAGGAAGCAAGCAGAGGATGCTTCCGCCCAACATGTGATAGCTTTTTCAAATTTACTGGCTAGGAGAGCTATTTTGCTACACTGGAAGAATCTAACTCGCCCACTGTTTTCTATTGGCTCTCCTCCATTATGTCACGTCTAAGTTTGGAGAAAATTAGAAGCCGGACATTTGATGCATCCTTTGATTTTGAACAAGTCTGGCGACCCTTTATTCAATATTTTCACATGATTTAAATTATCTTTATTTATTTATTTTTCTTTATTCTCTTTGGAGAAAATCCTTATCCATAAAGGTTCGAAGATGACTGGAAGGATGTGTTTCATTTTCTCTTTCTTTTTTTAAAAGTTTATCCTGAATTGGACTGCCCAATCTTTCTTTTTCTTTCTCTTTTTTTTTGTTTCAGTTTAGTTAGTGGGGTTTTTCTTTCTTTATCAATAAAATTTCCAATCTTTTTTTACGATTGCTATGAGGAGTTGTAATTTCTTTCTGACCATTGTATATATAACAGCATAATATATTACCTATTTGATTTTGATATTATATACTTTGTTTTTACTATTTCTGTTTATATGTCTTTTATATTATCTACTTGTTAAACTCCTCTTTTGATTTGTATATTCTTTATTTGAAAATCAATAAAAAAGATTGAAAAATGACATGAAATTTCACTCGGAGTTTGAGGAGGTTTGGATTGTTAACTGAAACACTCGAAAACTTCTACAAATTAACCGTGGAGATCATTCTTACTGATTGCATAGCGGTCAGTAAGGGCGTGGGGTGGGGCTACTGCACACGTTTGAAGTAAGTTGCAGAAACTTATAAAATTAGTCAGTTCCATACTGGGTACTGCCTACCAACATCTTCAAGCAGTGGTGCTATCGGAAGGCGACGTGCATGATTAAGGACCCCCACTATCCAGGACATGCCTTCTGCTCATTGTACCCGACGGGGATGAGGTAGGGAAGCCTGAAAGAGCACACTCTGTAATTTAGCTTCATTCCTCTGCCGTCCGATTTCTAAATGTACGTTGACCACATGAACACTACCTCACCACGTTTCTATTTCTGTTTCTCTTTCTCGCACTATTCATTTTAACTTAACTATTTAGTAGAGACATACACGCACAAATGTGTGTTTTCTGCATTTTCTGTAATACAGTTTTTTCGCTATCATTATTTATCATATTTCATTGTACTGCTGCCATAAAGTTCCATGACGTACGCCGCTGATAATAAATCCGAGCCTGATTTTGAACGTCTGTCCTTAAATTGTCTATTCTTATGCTAAATCTCCTCATTATATTAAATATCCAGTAAATTCAAACTTTCGTATTTCGCATGGCCGTTCATTATCTTTTGCCAATTAGGGTCCACATTTAGGCAATTAGAGTTAGGCCGTTGCAAGAGGGATTAAAAAGAGGAAACTATCTTCCTCTTGCTTGCTGTACCGTTGGTGGTGTCGCCTACCTTTTTTCCAGCAGTAAACGCCCAATACTCGAAGCATTAAGATTAGGGTCACGACGGGGAAAACTGGAATCCACGGCAGAATCGACTTTACTAAAAAAGATAAATAGGCGAGGTTAGTTCAAGATAGCTGTTGCAGACATACGCTTTCGGCAAGAATGCAGAATTAAGTGAGACATCGATTGAAAAAAATCAGAATTGTCTGGATTCCTATCCGAGGTTGACTGTTGGTGCCGGTCTTTTCAGGATTCTGTAGTTTTTTAATAATATTCTGAAATATTTCACGTGCAGAAGATAAACTTCTACTTTTCGGGTCATAGTTCATTCCCAAAGGAGGCAAAATCACACATCATTTTATTACGGCTCACATGTGTCCAGTCATTTCTTTAATGAGTTTTTGTTTATGAAAAGGAAAATACGTTGAAACTCTTGGTAACGTGGTCTGGACGGCTGACATGCTTATCGGTATCAAGAACAATTGACATAAAAGTAACTTCGTTATTAATCCAGTAACGCCGCATTAGAAGGAAAGTGGATGAAACATGCGGACAGTCCAGCACAGATATTACGGATATCATGTTACATTATTTAAGCATCAGCGGTGAATAAACCCTTCAGGCACTTGCAGCCATACCGCCCAGCAACTCCGACACCCAGAGCCGTCAGAGCGTCGCACAAACTGCTGCGCTACTGTGACGGGAACAGGGAAAATAATGGTGAGGCTGGAGGGAAGTTGAAAAAGAGAGAAGGAGAGGAGAAGGGCAAGACAGCAGTACAGCTGCAGTTTGAAAGCAGTCGAACCCCACGAAGAGTTAATTTCCCAGCAAGTTGGACACCCATAAGTTCAAGAAGAAGCCAGAATATCCACGCAGATAGTTCAATGGAACTTTTGTCATTTATTGTGGGTGCCTGCGGTATGATTTGACTGATTTCAGTGGATCAGGTTAAGCCATTTACAAAAAACTGGAAGCTTTTTTTCGAATTTTCGCCTTCCTGGAAGCTAAAGTTTAGCTGCATGGCTGGTTTAAATAAACTTACCGTTTAAAGAGAGAAGCACAGGATTACTGGGCGCTGACGTTAGATACCTGTTTCCATCCAATAATTGATAGCCACACGTGTAATTTCCACTATTTCCTGGATCTACATTCTGGATGGTGAAAGTGGCGGATTTGTTCTGTGCATCTCGACTCTGGAGAACCGAGTCATTCAATCGAACGCCGTTCTTGTATAAGAAGAATGTTCCGACAGAGATCCCTTTCGTGGATGTGCAGTTAAACGTAACGTTTTCACCTTGAGCATCATAACCGGAGGCTAGTGATATGCTGGGTCTGGGCAGATCTATCAACGGAAGACAAAACACAGAGAAGCCACATTTAAAATTGAAAGATCAAAGTATATTAAATATCAAATAATGTATATATTATACAACCTTGGGATTTGTATTTTAATATGGAGCCAGAAAACAAGAAATCCGAAAGATCCCATTAAAAATAAAAGACTGTCAACTATGCAATGGGCAGAGAGTGAACAAAAAGATCATGCAATCAATAACGGAAGCAAATAGCTGCGGCACACGACTATTTCGATAAACCTAGATATGAAAATATGATACAGTAGTAAAATGAGATCATTTGGAACATAAATCTACTCCGCCATTCCAGGTTTATTATCCCTCTCATCCTGATTCTCCTGGTTTCCACCACCATCTTTGACTACTATACTAATCAAGAAGCTATCATGTTCCGCTTTAAACATACCCAAATGACTTGGCCTCCACTGACGACTATGGAAATGAGTACCACAGCTTCATCACCCTCTGGAAGAAGAAATACCTTCTTATCTCTGTTCAATAGGACCATCCTTCTGCTACGAGGGGTTCCCGCAGGTACAAAACTCTCCCAATTTGGGAATGTCCTCTCCACATCGATTCTGCGTAGGCCTTTCAAATTCAAAACTTTTCAATGAGACAGCACCCGCTCCATTCTTTAAACCTCCAGCCAGTGGGACACAGAGGCTCAAACGCTGCGTATAAGTTAACACTTTGATTTGCTGAATCTGTCACGGGATACAGTATTGGAATATCTCCAATACCAGCAAATCATTTCTCATATTTGCCCTCCAGTCCCAGACTCCCCTGTCGTATGAAATATCATCAAATATAATTTACCAGGACATGCATGTGATTAAAAGGGGGTAAATATTATCGATTACAAAATTAAAAAATCGGACTTAATTTGGCTTGTGATGCAGGAAAACGAAGATCAGGAGGACAGAAACACCTGAGCAGACAATTGCGGATGGCAATTAAACCAGACATTGAAGAATATTGGATTTAAATTCGGAACATCAGGGACATTTAAATGAATACTCCATAAAGCAACTCCAGAACAGTGATAGAACCTTTTTAAAATTACTTTGAACAAACCAGGAAATTAACTCAAAGTGGCACTACCAGAAAATATAGAGGTTTGCCCCAAAAGCAGAGCAGAGAAGACTGGTTAACAACGAACAAAATCATTAGTGATAGACAAGCCACGGGGGGGGGGGGGGGGGGAGAGGAGAGAGTAAAACAGGAGACAACAGAAACAAAACACAACAGCTAACAGAGTAAACTTTAGGCTGAAAGAGTGAATATGAGGAACAACCGTTTGAAGCCGGATGGTTCACACACCCTACATTTTATCCTTCCTTCTTTGGCTATCCTAGTACCCTATTCCTGCTTATCCATTATATCCTATAAAAGTGCCTGTACCCCTCAAGAAAGCTAAAAGTATCCTGAGCTGTGCTTTCTCACTTATGTCTAGTAACCCTTTTAATGTGAATTTCTGCACTCTCCAATTCCCTTAGATTAATTATCATCATCTCGCTCCGTATCCCATACTTCAGACAACAAGTTTTACTGACTCCTCTCCCTGACGTTCCTCACACAATCCTGCATGGTGCTTCCTTATCTTTTTTAACGTTTTGTTTAGTGCACAGTGCCCCAGCCTTAACCTAATCCACACAGTTTCCTCTCTTCTGTATCCACTGCCTACCCCAATACCTGTAACACACTTTTGTATTTGATATAAATGCCCCCCTTCCCCTCTCTGTCCCATCTTTCTTGCCATAATTGGATGCTGTTTCCCCAGATTACACACTTAGTCTCTGCTTTACAGATACTAATGTGCATTTCTATATTTTCTTTCTTTAACGCCCTCTTTGCCAACTCAACCACCCGCTCATTCCCCTGCACCCCTAAATGAGCTGGAACCCATAGAAACTTTACCTGACATCCCTGATTTCAACTCTTCTGACTGACTGAAGAACTTCATAAAGTACATCTTGCCAGTTGTTTGAGTGAAAATACCTTAAAATCGGTGGAACTGACGATGATTCTGAGCATATCAACGTTGTGACTTGTCTAGATTTCTCCAACCATCGCAACGCAACCAACACTGCCAACATGTCCACTGTATACACCCCTAACTTATTAGATGTTCTTCTGCTGATTCCAATTTCTTTTGCTGGTACAGCCAGCCCAAACCCTGTCACTATTGTTTCAGGTTCCTTAGCACCATCCGTATAAATGTGAGTATAATGACTATATTTATCCATGACATGATAGTTAAATGCACTTACCAAATTAGTTTTATATTTTTTATTTACTTTTTACCTATAACAAATGCCCGTCTATGTCAGGCCATCCAACTTCCATGGAGCTACTTCCGGATAAACTACTAAAGGACTTATCTTTAGATCAAACACTGAATATTCTTTCGCAATATCATTCCCTACCCGACTAAAGTTATCCAATTGAAACCTCCCATTCTCCCAGCCTCCTGCAACACTCCTTTTGCAGGGTGAGAATCATGGTGCCCCTGCAAATTAGCCCAATTGTTTGCCATCATTTTCATCCTTCTTAGTTCCAAAGGCATTACTTTGAATTCTACCTGCAGGGCTGATAATGGTGATGTTTTAAAAGCCCCACTGCACATTCTCAAAGCCTGAGCCTGTGTCACATCTAGTTTCCCTATGAGAGACCTAGCTGCTCATCCGTATGCTATATTTCCATAGTCCAACACAGATCTTACTCAAGCCATATACATCCTCTTCAACTCTGAACAGCTTGCACCCATTCCCTACCAGTCAAACATCTCATCACATTTATAATTTCTTTACATTTCTCCTCAACTTTCCTGATATGGTCTGCCCATGTTATCCGTGAATCAAATATAACTCCCAGAAATTTAAATGATCCAACCCTTTCTAATTCAATCCCAGACATCCTTAACTTCTTCCCTACCTCAATTCCTTTCCTGGTGAAACATACAGTTTGAGTTTTTTTTCTAATGGAAATCTACAACCCTAATCATAACCCCACTCCAGCACTTCATCCATTGCTCCTTGTAGCTTCCTGATTACATACTCCATGTTCCTACCTCTCTTCCAGAAGGCCACACCATCCAGAAATATTGACCTACCTATATTCACTGGTACCTCTGTGAAGACATCGTTGATCATAATGATGAAAAGTAACGGGCTATTCACACTATCTTGAGGTGTGCCATTTCCCACTATCTACTGATTTGACAATTCTGACCCAATCCGAACTTGAATTTTCCTACCAAACAAAACATCTTTTATCCAATTAAAAACTCTCCCACCAACCCCCATCTTATGCAGTTTAATTAACAATCCTTCCTTCCACATCATGTCATGAACTTTTTCCATATCAAAAAACACTGCAACTACTGACTCTTTATTTGCCTGGACCTTTCTTATTTCAGTCTCTAACCTTATCATTGAGTCAGTGGAATTCTTTTGCTTCATAAAACCACTCTGATAACTTGCCAGCATTCCCCTCTTCTCAAGCTCATACGATAACCCTTCCGTTATCATCCTTTCCATTATCTTGCATATATTTGATGTTAATGCTATTGGCCTGTAGCTAGTGGGTGTTGATGGATCCTTGCTAGTTTTCATTATTGGAATTACTACCGCTTCTTTCCATGCACCTGGTAATCCTCCCCCCCTCCCACACTCTGTTGTAAAGATGCAGCAACTTCAAAAGCGCTCCTTCTCCTGGGTTGTTTAGCATAACATAGCACATCAGATCTTTCCCTGGGGAGGTTGGTTTCGATATATTTATTGCTCTCACAATATCTGCCAACGTAAATGGTTCATCAATTATATCGTCAGTTTCTTCCCTCCTGTTTGACACAGCTGGGTTTTGACTCATTGTTCTTTCCCTTCTCCATTCTTCAGACAAATTTTCTGAACTATGTATCTTTACAAACGACGTGGCCATGATCTCAGCCTTATCCCTACTGGAGACTGCTGTTTCCTTCTCAGATATCATTACTGGATATTCCCATTCCCTTCTATCTCCTCCCATCCACTTAATCATTCCCCACACCTCTCCCACAGGCGTCGTTCTTCATATTTTGTTTCAAAGCTCCTCTAACTTGCCCTTTTAGCTTGAAGGATAGTTCTTCTCATCACTGCCTGTATCTTCTGATATTGAATCAAGTACCACATATGATGGGTTCTTTTAACTAGTCTGAATGCTCTATTTCTGTTTTTTTTTTTAACAGCCTCACAACATTACACTGACCACCATGGTACCAGTTTTCTATTCATCTTATTTTTACTCCTGGGTACAGATCCTTCTGCTGCCGTAATAACTGCTAAAATCACATGGCTGTTTAATTTATCTATATTTCCAGAAATGTCAATCCTAGTCAATGCTTCTTCACTCAACTTCTGGAACTTACTCCAATCTGCTTTTCCAAGCACCCACTTTGGGATTCCACCACCTGATCTTACACCCACTGAACACGAAACTGGGTAGTGATCGCTGCCTATTGTTGAAGCAGTCCAAACTCCCCAGTTACTAACTCCAGCCGAGGTATTAGACACTAATGTCATATCTAATACTGACTCAGTTCCTGTTGTTATGTTTATCCTTTTTCCTCTACCATCATTCATACACACATTCCTTTTCTTCCATCAAATCTTCAATTACCTTTCCATTTGAATCTGCACACCACACTGCTTTATATCTGTTTTGTCCTTGTATCCTTATTAGGCTATCCAAATTCAACCTGTTACATGAATTGTGTTAGTTAACTATATCGACTTCTTCCCCTCACTCCCACACATCCATGGATACATATTCCTGATCATCTCCCCTTTCCAGTATCATATAGGGTATAACTTGGTTGATTAATATAACACAACGTCCTCCTCCCCCTAGATTTCTATTTTTCCATATTGTATATCCATATACCACAAAGTCTAAAGTTGGTTTCAACCAAATCTCCTGAATACACACTACATCCGGTTTTATAACCATTTCTTTAATAAACTGCTTAAATTCCTGGCTATTGGTCAGTAAGCTACTTACATTCCATTGCAAAAGAATCACCATTATTGGTATTAACCAACCCATGACACTTCCTGGTTTGACTGATTAGTGAAGTTCTCCGTAACTTCTTCCCTTGTCAATTCTACTAACCCTAAATGGTTCATTGCTGGTTCGACAACCAGGTGAATTTTTTCACTCTTTGACTTTACCTCAGCCGTACTATTAATCACTCCTGCAATGAATGTTACTAGAGTCTTTTTGTCTACATAAATTCCGTCATTTGTTCTTTGTTGCATCTCTCGCATCCCTCTTGCTCCCTGTTCATTGGGAGCATTATTCTGTTCTCTTAACATTCTTACAGCATCTGCATAAGTGATCATTCTTTTCACTCTTATTGCTTGAATTTTATTCTCCCATCTCAGAACCTCACATCCACTATATGCCGCATTATGAGCTCCTCCACAATTACAGCAGTTTGGTTGCACTCCTGCTCCACTCTTTCCTTATTCATGATTACCTCCACATATAGCTCATCTCCTCTGCCTATTACAGTTTTTAGCTATGTGTTCAAGCCTTTGACAATTACAGCACCTCAATGGCTTTGACACATACACACTTAGTGGGTAACTCATGAAACCCAGGAACACTTTCCCTGGCACTCTTTCTTCTTCAAATTCAATCAACACCGATTCACTTTCCTTGTTCAACTCCCTCCTTTGTTGTTTTCAGTCTTTGAACATTCATTACTTTTCTCCTTTGATATTCCTCTTCAACTCCTCCATATTTATACTCATTGGTACCCACCGTGATCACTCCTTTACATCCACCACCATTTCGTGCTCCCATCCTGTGTATTCCACCTTACGTTTTCCTATCTCTCTTAATTTGAGCGCTTTCTAAAGCTGTTCCTTATTCGTATCTCTTACCAATAGGTTGCCATCATTAAGGACTTTTGCAAATACTATTTCCACTATCTTATTTGCCAGTGTTGTTGTTAGCACCAACAGGTTAATTTTTTGCATGTTTCCTTAAGCCTTCTCATTAAATCTTATTATGACAACACCTTCAGTCTGATCTCGTTCATCTTCCTCACTTTCAGAGCGCTCTCCACTACCATTTTTATTCTTTTACTCCCTTTGTCTCGGTTTTCATTCATCCGTCCCCTCACTATCTCCTCATTCCCTTTACCTCTCCCTTCACAACCACCCATTTCTCCCCAGCTGCCAACCTCTGATCGGCTCACCCCTCAGTAGTTTAGCAACAAATCTTCAAGCTCCCCCAGGGCACTGCTCTCGGTTCCAACTAATACAACACCTCTAGGCTCCAGCACAGCGCCCCAACCTCTATGGTCTGGGCACACCGCCGACTGCTCTCCTGCCCACCAAGGCCCCTGTGAAGACCCAGAACCAACACCCACCTCCAAGTCGTGAAAAAGAGCTGGAGGTGATAAGGGAATAAATAGGCTGTATGTGATGAACCTGGAATAAGTGGCAGAAGACTGCCATTAGCTGCATGGAGACTGGGCGGGGTATGTATTTGTAGGCTGGGGAATGGGAGTGAGAGATGACGTAATAGTTATGGCATGGAAACGCGTGGAAATAGCCGGTAGAAACATTTAACAGCCTTGGATTTTTATCACAGTCCAGAAAAATATACCACGAGATACATGATGAAACTTGGGAGAAGATCTTACAGAATTTCCCATGGGAAATCCTCTTCCATATCAATAAACGCAGCGAGAAATCAATAAAGGTTAAGAGGTGTGGTTCTCTTAAGTAACTACATAGTTATTCTAATATGCGCCCAATTTGGATAGCGGAGCAACAGGTCCACATCAGAGGCCATGTCATTGGCTCTTCACGCAACCCAAGAACATCTGAACAACATATTTGCACACATAAGGATATTCTTTTCGACTACAACTCCGCCCTCGATACCATCACCAGCACAAAACTAATCAAGACCTTGGCCTCGTTGTGCAATTGTATCCTCCATTTCTTCACTTGTACTTCCAAATTCAGATTGGCAGCAATATCTCCTACTCGATTTCCATCAACGGCTATTTTGTGCAGGACATTTTAGAGGGGGCAACTAAGCTCAACAAATGAGGGCTACTCGCAGGTCAGAGGCGGTGATTTAAAACAAGAGCTTCGCGGGCGTTAGCTCGACAAACCAAATGGATGTACAGAAGGGATAAGCGGAGCGACCATTGTTGGGAGTGGGCCAGTGATGAGAGTAGAAGCAACAGGCTTTTTCTCATCGAGGTTTCGGAGAAAGGGGGCTTCGACAAGGTAAGTGGGTAAGTGGACTTCGTTTTTGGTTTTTCTTTGCATTTTTTGGAGGAACAGAGAGTATGAAGGTAGGATTAATACTTTGCTCTGGGTAACGGATGTGGAAATCCAGGGAATCTTCCAGTCTCCCAGATAGCACCATCTGCGCCAGCTGCGCCGAGATGCAGCTCCTGAGAGACTCTGTTAGGGATCTGGAGCTGCTGTTCGATGACCTAAAGTTCATTAGGGAGAGTGAACTGGAGAGAGAGAAGAGCTACAGGGAGTTCATCACCCCGAGGCTGCAGGAGTTAGATAAGTGAGTGACGATTAGGGAAGCAAGGGAAAAGAGCTCAGATAGTAGAGAGCACCTCTGTGGCCACCCTCTCAATAATTGCTTTCTTCTGTTAGATGCTGTTCGGGGGATGACCTGATAAATGACAACTGCAGCCATCGGATCTCTGGCACTGAGCCTGGATCCGTGATGCAGAACGGGAAGAGGAATGCAGTAGTCACAGGGGATTCTAGAGTGAGGGGAACAGACAGGAGTTCTGTCAGCCTGATAGAGATACTGCATGATGTGTTGCCTCCCACGTGCCATGTTATAGGATGTCTCGGACTGGCTGAAGGGAGCTGGTGACCAGCCAGATGTCTTGGTACATGTTGATAACAACGACATATGTAGAAAAAGGAGGAGGTTGTAAAGAGACAATTCAGGGAGTTAGTTAGGAAGCTGAAAGGCAGAGCCTCTGGGGTAGTAATCTCAGGATTGCTGCCTATGCTACGTGTTAGTGAGCCATGACTCGCATGAGCAGGTGTATTAATGTGTGGCAGGTAGTCTGCTGTAGGGGGCAGGGCTTTAGATTCCTGGATCACTGGGGCCTCTTCTGGGGGAAGAGCAACCTGTACAAAAAGGACGGGTTACACCTGAAACAAAAGGAGTCCAATATCCTTGCGGGCACATTGAAGAGAGCTGTTAGGGAGTGTTTAAACTAATATGGCAGGGGATGGGAAGCGGAGTGATGGGGCTGAGGAAGGAGAAAACTAAAATAATCAAAGATAGCGTGCAACATAAATTATAGAAAGAATAGGCAGGATATGAGGCTTAACCAAAACCAGCGTCATGAGTTACAGGGCAATCGAGGCATGGTACAGTTAAAAGAAGAGAAAGCAACACATACTGGACTGAAAGTGTTGTATTTGAATGCACGCAGCATAGGGAATAAAACAGACGATCATGAAATTCAGCTCCAGACTGGCAAACATGGCCTTGTGGCCATCTGACTAACTGAAAACTGACTGTCATTGGAAGCTGAACGTCTGAGGATATATGATCTATCGAAAAGATAGGTTAGTAGGCAGAGGAGGTGTGTGTTCTGTGTTTTAATTTTAAATCATTGGAAAGAGATGACATAGGATTTGAAGGTGTAGAGTCTCTATGGGTTGAGTTAAGAAATAGCAAGGGTAAAATAACTCCAGTGGCAGTTGTATACAGGCCTCGAAACAGCAACCGGGATGTGGATTACAAATTGCAGCAGGAGATAAAAAAGTGTCTCACAAAGGCAATATCATGATAAGAATTGGGGATTTTAACATGTAAGTGGATTGGGAAAACCATATCAGTACTGGACATCAAGAGACAGAATCGGCAGAATGTCTAAGGGATGTCTTTTTAGAACAACTTGTTGTTGACCCCATGAGGGGATCGGCTATGTTGGATTGGGTGTTGTGCAATTATCCTGGGGTAATAAGATAGCTTAAGGTTAATGATCACCTAGGAAATAGTGATCACAATATGATCGCGTTGACACAGAAATTTGAGAGGGAAAAATAAAATCAAATGTGTGTATTTTAGTGGAATAAAGGAACTTACAATGACATGAAAGAGGAGTTGGCCGAAGTTAACTGGAAAGGGACATTTGCAGGAAGGACAGCAGAGCAGCAGTGGCTCAGTTTCTGTGAAAAATGAGGGAAGCGCAAGACAGATCTATCTGAAATAAGAAGAATGTTTCAAAGGGAAGAAGAATACTACCATGGCTGAAGTCAGAGCCAAAGTAAAAGCAAAGAAAGAGCAGACAAGGAATCCAGAGCTAGTGGGAAGATAGAGGATTGGAGAGCTTTTAAAAACTTGCAGAAGGTCATTTGGAAGGAGAAAATGAATTATGAAAGGAAGCTGGCGACTAATATCAAAGATACTAAAAGCGTTTTAAAGTACACAAAGGGTAAAAGAGAGTCAAGGGAAGATATAGGACCAATACAAAATGAAGCTGGAGATACTGTAATAAGAGATGCAGTGGTGGCAGAGGAACTGAATGCGTATTTTATATCAGTCTTCACAGAGGAAGACATCTGCAGTATACCGGACATTTGAGAGTGTCAGGGAAGTGAAGTTTGCGCACCGTAAATTACGACTGAGAAGGTGCTCAGGAAGCTTAATGGTCTGAGGGTGGATAAATCTCCTGGAACTGATGGAATGCACCCTTGGGTTCTGAAGGAAGTAGCTGGAGAGATTGTGGAGGCATTAACGTTAATCTTTCAAGAACCAATAGATTTTCACATTGTACTGGATAACTGGAAAATTGCAAATGTTACTCCAGTATTTAACAAGGGTGGGAGACAGCAGAAAGGAAACTTTAGACCCATTATCCTAACATTAGTGGTTGGGAAGCTGTTTGAATCCATAGTTAGGGATGAGATTATGGAGTACCTGGAGGCACCTGACAGAATAGGCCAAAGCCAGCATAGTTTCCTGATTGGAAAATCTTGACTGACAAACCTACTGCGTTTGTGTGTAAAAAAAAAACTACAAGCAGAGTAGACAACAGAGTTGTAGTAGACGTAGTGTACTTGGACTTTCAGAAGGCCTTTGACAAGGTGCCACACACGAGGCTGCAAAGCAACATAAGAGCCCATGGAATTATAGGCAAGTTACTAGCGTGGGTGCAGAATAGGCTGGTCGGCAGAAAACAGAGTGGGAGTAAAGGTATCCTACTCCGGCTGGCTGATAGTTACCAGTTGAATTCCACAGGGGTCGGTGTTGGGACTGCTGCGTTTTATGATTATGTCAATGATTTGGACTACGATTTTAATGGATTTGTGGCTAAAGTTGCCGATGATACAAACAGTGGTAGAGGAACGGGTGGTGCTGAGGAAATAGAGAGCCTGCAGAGACACTTAGATACTTAAGAAAAATGGGCAAAGAAGTAGCAAATGAAATACAATGTTGGAAAGTACATGGTTATGAACCTTGGAGGAAATAAATGGACAAAGTATTATATAGATGGGTAGAGAACTCAAAATGCAGAGATGCAGAAGGACTTGAGAGCCCTTATGTAAGATACCCTAAAGGTTAATCTCCAGGTTGAGTCAGTTGTTAAGAAGGCGGGTGCAATCTTGGCATTCATTTGTAGTTGTATAGAATATAAGAGTTGGAATGTGATGTTGAGGACCTATAAGGCACTCGTGAGACCACAATTGGTCCATTGTGTGCTGGTTTGGGCTCCTTATTTTAGAAAGAATATACTGACATTGGAGAGGGTTCAGAGAAGATTCGCGAGATTGATTCCAGGAATGAAAGGCTTACCGCATGAGAAAAGTCTGGCAGCTCTTGCGCTGTATTCCCCGGAGTTTAGAAGAATGAGGGGAGATCTCATGGAAACATTCCAAGTGTTAAAACGCCTGAACAGATTAGATATGGCAGCATTATTTCCCATAGTGGAGGATTATAGGACAAGAGGGCAAGAATTCAGGATCAAAGAAATGAGATGTGGAGAAATTACTTTAGTCAGAGGGTGGTAAATCTGTGTTTTTTTTTTGCCATGAGCAAATGTGGAGGCCAGGTCATTGGGTGCATTTAAGGCAGTGTGAAATCAGTTGTTGATTAGCCTCTGCACCTATTCTTATGGTCTGATGGTTCAACAACGGTGCAGCACAAGGCTCTCTGCGCAGACCCCTGTGCAATGCAATTTACACGTATGAGTGTATGGTTATGCACAGCTTCAACGTCACATTCAAATTTACTGACAATACCACGGTCGTAGAGCGCATGAAAAGTGGTGACGACTCAGCGTACAAGAGAGAGATTAAAAATATGGCTAAAGCGTGCCATAACAACAAAGCATTACAGAATGAGAAAACGAGAGATCTATGAACCAGACTTTAATTACGAAGAAGCACTGCAGAACCTCTACTTGCTTTTGAGTACGTAAAGTTTCGGCATTACATCTAGAACTTTGACGAACTTCTGAATCCCAACCACCGAAATCATGGACTACCTTGAACGGAAGATCCCAGAAAAAGGATTGGATATGCCCAGTCTATCACGGGTAAAATCCTCAACACCATGAAACATATCTGCACGAAGAATTGTCGCAGGAAATCAGCATCAATCATCAAAGACGCCACTCTCTAGCACTTACGTACTTCCCGCTGCTTAATCAGGAAGAATATACAGGACCCTCAGGATTCACACCACTATCTTCAGAAACAGTTACTACCCTTCAATCATCTGCCTCTTGAACCAAAGTGAACACCTTCCCTCAACGTCGCTTGCCCCGCCCTTGAAATATTTCCACAGGCTATCAACTCACTTTCAATGACACTTCATCTCATGTTCTTGAGAGGTAGATTTTGTATTAATTGTATTATTTCTTTTTGTATTTAGAATTTGTTGTCTTTTGCACACTGATTCAGCATCCAC
The DNA here is from genome assembly GCF_048418815.1 of Hemitrygon akajei. NCBI lineage: Eukaryota > Metazoa > Chordata > Chondrichthyes > Myliobatiformes > Dasyatidae > Hemitrygon > Hemitrygon akajei. The sequence goes on from NC_133147.1 coordinate 56,230,632, forward strand.
ATTGGTATGGTCTTTCATTGATTCGATTATGGTTGATATTCTACTGTGGATTTTATGAACGTGCTCGCAAGAACCTGTACCTCAGGGTTGGATATGGTGACATATATTTACTTCAATAATGAACTTACTTTGAACATCAAACTTTCAATTGTGCCCATCATGTCTGAATGTCTGCAAAAAAAATGTGATTCACGAGGAGAAACGGGAAGATTGAAGGAAGAGGTATACTTGGCCGTAGTACACAAGCGTCAAACCAAGGTGTGTGTGAATGTAAATTTTGTTTGCTGTACCATAGACTAGACCTCTCAGTCATAATATTATTGTTCTAATCGAGAGCATATATCACCTGGTTGAACTGGAGAACAAATTAAATAACTCACCCACGACCGTTATCTTTATTCTGTTGCTTTCTGGTGATGATATGGTTCTACCGGACACCGTGCGCGTGTAATCACAGGAGTAATCCCACGGAGCAACTCCTCCGTTTGCGAAGGTGAACGTCGCGCTGTTTCGCTGTGACAGCTTTTCCTTTACTAGGAGTCCATTGTTGTACAGGCGAAAGGTGTCACCGGAATATTCCTGATCAGTTTTCTGACAAGTAAGTATGACCGACTCATCTGACACATAGACCTCATCAGGTCTGTTACTTGATATTTGAGGTTTTTGTGGCCGAGCTGCAAGGAAAGAAAATGAATTGATTCAGACTGTGTACAAGATACGTAATCAATGTTCTCATTAACTCCCGCGCAAAACTCGTGTGCAACTATATATTTCTCATGCATAATTACCATTATATAACTTGCCCCATCTGAAGATGTATTTGCAGAAATAGTATTTCCTGGAGGCAATAAGTGTGGTATGTCTGTATACTTGAATGAATGATCCACAAGAAAGCTTTGCTAAGTTAAATGATTGCACCTCCAGAGTTATTACCTTGTCAGGAAGCTGAAGCAGAGATCCAACCACAGACCACATACAGTGCGCACTATAATATTTCCAGAGTAGCAAATCCGGGGGTTGGGGGCAACAAAGTCGTCGTCAAAGTTCAGGAGGAGACTAAAATTGCCAGAGAAATCCAGAATCGGGCAACGGAGAGAGTCGATATTGAGACAGACAGAGTTCAGATATCAATGCTGGAATGGCTCAGGAAAACTCACTGGCACAATCTGACAACAAACAGGTGAAAATCCAGGACTGAAATACACTGAGAAATAAACAGAGAGACAGATGATAGGTGCAGCACAATGAGACCCAGTTAGATAGATAGATAGATAGATAGATAGATAGATAGATAGATAGATAGATAGATAGATAGATAGATAGATACTTTATTCATCCCCATGGGGAAATTCAACTTTTTTCCAATGTCCCATACACTTGTTGTAGCAAAACTAATTACATACAATACTTAACTCAGTAAAAAAATATGATATGCATCAAATCACCATCTCAAAAAGCATTAATAATAGCTTTTAAAAAGTTCTTAAGTCCTGGCGGTAGAATTGTAAAGCCTAATGGCATTGGGGAGTATTGACCTCTTCATCCTGTCTGAGGAGCATTGCATCGATAGTAACCTGTCACTGAAACTGCTTCTCTGTCTCTGGATGGTGCTATGTAGAGGATGTTCAGAGTTATCCATAATTGACCGTAGCCTACTCAGTCAGTTGGCAGGAATAGAAGTAATAATGAGAAACAGATGAGAGACGGAGTATTCTGTAATACAGGGTCCGGAGTAGAGCAGGAGCGGGGACAGAAGCATGTGGCAATACAAAACCACAGGCTGACAGCTAAGGTAAAAGAAAAAAAATGTGTTCAGCAGGAGGTACTGACAGACCTGCACGATTGCTGCTCGTGCCTGTTTTAGAGAAGGCAGAAATATAGGAAGTGTTACGGATTCAGCAATAATAAATATATAAGTGAGGCAGGGTTTTTTTTAATAACAAATAAAACATTTATTAAGCAATGAAAAACAAACCCGCCAAAGTAAACAAACCACTAACGTAACCGGAAACCAGCTGCTGTGTGGCAGCTTAAACAGTTCTTAAAGGAATAAAGCGAACACAGTTCTTAAAGCGATGTTGTAAAAACAGTTCTTCAAAGTAGTACTGCAAAAGTTCAAAATGCTTACAGTCCATTGAAGGAGTGACTTTTTGAACGATTTAAATTCTCTTTCACGCCGCGTTGTTGCGGTTCCCAGTCGAACTATACTTTTCCCGGAGAATTTACGAAGATGAAAATGAAACGGCTTAAAGGCACTGACCTTTCCTTTAGAAAACTCTACCCAATCCTTTCTGCTATATTTCGCAGGGATTAACACGTGGACAGCCAACGAATTCCTTCCGAATGAGGATCAAACAAGGTCGAACCTGTTTCACCGTCGAAATTGACTTTCCTCGATCTTTTAGCTCCCGAACTCCGATCTTCACTCTCCACTGATTTTTAACTCGCAGTATTATGAAGAAACTGCCGGCAATGATCTTTTAAACTTTAGTCATTAATTAAAATTCCATCTTTCAACCAAACTGTGTCATAATATTGGACCACGCAGTGGCATGGAGTCAAAATGGCAAATCCAGCCACGAACAGCCCCTCCTCACAGGGAGGGGTCCTCCTCTTATACCCTGTAAAGAAAACCTGTCACATGACCTCTACTGGCGGGAAAATGACGTCACTCCAACATCACAAGACCACTACCTTAAGTCCAGTATAGCTTCAACACCACTGTCACGTGACAAGTACAAGATACCCATGGGTACGTAACACCTCCCACCAAAAAAAAACTTTGGTCTGTCAAGAACAAAATTTTAACAATTGTTTACAAGGAAAAAAACAAATGTATAAATTTTATAACATACACAGTATGCATAGTATCATCATATAACGTCTTACAACTTACAATACAGTAGGAGTGTTACAATTGTAAAAAACTACTCCAAAAAAAATTACATTGTACATTCAACTTCAAGATAGACAATCAGCAAGCACATTATCTTCACCTCTAATATGAGTTATCACAAAATTGTACTCTTGTAACATCAAATTCCAATTTAATAACCTTCTGTTTTTGTTTTTCATCTTACTCAGAAACACCAACGGATTATGATCAATGTAAACAATAAGTGGTTTTTGAGTTGTACCAACATATATGTCAAAATGTTATAAAGCTAAAACAAGAGATAACAATTCCTTCTCTATTGTCGAATAGTTTCTTTGATGCTTATTAAATTTCTTAGAAAAGTAAGCTACTGGATGATCAACTTCATCACCCTCATTCCTTTACATTAATACTGCTCCTGCAGCCTCATCACTAGCATCTACAGCTAATGAAAAAGGTTTTTCAAAGTCAGATGCCTTGAGCACAGGTTGTTGACATATCATAGTTTTCAACTTTTCAAATGCTTCTTGACAAGGCACTGTCCACACAATCTTCTCATTCTTCTGCAAAGGGTTAATTAATGGAAGGGCAACATTAGGAAAATTCTTACAAAATTTTCAATAATAACCTACCATTCCCAAGAATCTTCTGAGAGTTTTTTTTCCCGTTGGAGTGGGAATCTCTAAAATTGCCCGAACTTTTGCCTGAACAGGAGCTACCTTACGTTGACCCAAAACATAACCAAGGTAAGCCACAGTGGCATGTCCGAATTCACTCTTAGCTAAATTAATAGTTAAGTTAGCTTTTGAAAGCCTTTCAAACAATTTCTCCACCGCAATAATGTGTGCTTCCCAAGTATCATTTCCTGTCACTAAATCATCAATATAAGCATCTGTGTCTTTCAATCTCTGAATCACAGAGTTAATCATCCTCTGGAAAGTACCTGGGGCATTCTTCATCCCAAATGGAAGAACATTATATTCATATAGCCCAGATGGAGTTACAAATGCAGAAATCTCTCTACCTCTGTCCGTTAGTGGAACACACTTATACCCTTTCAATAAATCAATCTTTATAAGGAACTTTGCTTTTCCAACTTTATCTACACAATCATCTACTCTAGGAATTCGATATGCATCTGTTTTCGTTACAGCATTCACCTTCCTATAGTCCGTACAAAACCTAATATTACCATCTGGTTTTGGCACCATAACACAAGGTGAACTCCAGTTCGAGTTAGAAGGTCTAATAATATTATTCTCTAACATATATTTAATTTCTTTCTCAGCAAGTTCACATTTTTCTATGTTCATCCTATATGGGTGTTGTTTAATAGGTTTGGCATATCCAACATCTACATCATGTGAATCTATAGTCGTCCTTCTCGAAACATCTGGAAACAAATCCTTATATTTAAAAATTAATTTCTTCATCTGCTGTTTCTGCTCTGGCTGTAAATGTGCTAGTTTCCCATCAATATTTTCCAGAATGGTTGAATTTGGTAACCTGACAGAAACAATGTTTGATTTAGAATGAAATTCAGATGAATCATCTATCATGTTCCTAGTTAAATCAAATTCATTATCATTAACCACAACAGTCACAGTATCAGATTGCTTCTCATAATATGGTTTTATCATATTTATATGGCAAAGTTGTGTTGGCCTTCTACGATCTGATGTTTTTATCAGGTAATCCACATAATTGATTTTAGACACAATTTCATAAGGACCATGAAATCTAGCTTGTAAAGGATTCATTTGCACTGGGAAAAGAACCAGCACTTTATCTCCAAGCTTAAACATCCTCATCCTACCTTCTTTATCATACCAAGTTTTCATTTTCTCCTGAGCCAATTTTAAATGTTCCTTGGCTAAGCTACAAACTTTATGTAACCTGTCCTTAAATTTCAAAACATAGTCCAACAAATTAGTGTGTACTTCCTTACTAATCCACTGTTCTTTTAATAAAGCTAAAGGTCCTCTAACTCTATGCCCAAATAGAGTCTCTAGCTTTATCACTGAGTCCATGGAATTCCTTCCCTTCCTAAAACCACTCTGATAACTTGCCAACATTCCCCTCTTCTCAAGATCATACGATGACTTTTCTGTTATCATCCTTTCCATTATCTTGCATATATTTGATGTTAATGCTATTGGCCTGTAGCTAGTGGGTTTTGACAGATCCTTGCCAGTTTTCCTTATTGGAATTACTACTGCTTCTTTCCATGCACTTGGTAATCTTCCCCCTCCCACACTCTGTTGTAAAGATGCAGCAACTTCAAGAGCGCTCCTTCCCCTGGAATTTTTAGCATTATATAGCACATCAGATCTGTCCCTGGGGAGGTTAGTCTCGATATCTTTATTGCTCTCACCATCTCTGCCAACGTCATCAATTATATCATCAGTTTCTTCCCTCCTGTTTAACACAACTGGGAGTTGACTCATTGTTCTTTCCCTTCTCCTTCTCCACTCTTTAGTCAAATGTTTTTGAACTATGTATCTTTACAGATGACATGGCCATGATTTCAGCCTTATCCCTACTGGAGACTGCTGTTTCCTCCTCAGATATCATTACTGGATATTCCCATTCCCTTCTATCTCCTCCCATCCTCTTAATCATTCCCCATACCTCTCCCACAGGTGTCATTCGTCCTATTTTGTTGCAAAAACTCCTCCAACTTGCCCTTTTAACTTGATGTATAGTTCTTCTCATCACTGCCTGCACCTTCTTATATTGAATCAAATGCTGCATATTATGGGTTCTTTTAACTAGTCTGAACACTCTATTTCTGTTTTTTTTTATACAGCCTGACAACATTACTCTGTTCACCATGGTCCCAGTTTTCTATTCATCTTATTTTTACTCCTGGGTATAGATCTTTCTGCTGCCATAATAATTGCTGAAGTCACCTGACTTTTTAATTCATCTATATTTCCAGAAATGTCAATCCTTGTCAATGCTTGTTCACTCAACTTCTGGAACTTACTCCAATCTGCTTTTCCAAACACCCACTTTGGGATTCCACCACCTGATCTTACACCCACTGATCATGAAACTGGGTAATGATCGCTGCCTACTGTTGAAGCAGTGCAAACTCCCCAGTTACTAACTCCAGCCAAGGTATTAAACACTAATGTCATATTTAATACTGACTTAGTTCCTGTTGTTATGTTTATCCTTGTTCCTCGACCATCATTCATACATACTAAATCCTTTTCTTCCATCAAATCTGCAATTACCTTTCCATTTGAATCTGTAAATTAATCCCCCTATATTGTGCTGTGAGCATTGAAATCTGCAAACATCACTACTATATGTCTGTTTTAACCTTGTATCCTCACTAGGCTGTCCAAATCCAACCTTTTACATGAATTGTATTAGTTAACTATAACCACTTACTCCTCTTTCTCCCACACTTCCACCACTATGTATTCCTGATCATCTCCCTTTTTGAGTACCCTATATGGTATACCTTGTTCGACTAATATAGCACAACGCCCTCCTCTCCCTAGATTTCTATATTTTCTTATCATTGTATATCCATATACTGCAAAGTCTAAAGTTGGTTTCAACCAAGTCTCCTGAATACACGCTGCATCCGGTTTTATAACGATTTCTTTAATAAACTGCTTGAACTCCTGACTATTGGTCAGTAAGTTCCTTGCATTCCATTGCAAAAGAATCACCATAATTAGTATTAACCAATCCATGACAATTCCTGGTTTGACTGATAAGTGATGTTCTCCATCACTTCTTCCCATGTCAATCCTACTAACCCTAAATGGTTCATTGCTGGTTTGACAACCAGGTGAATTTTTCACTTTTTGACTTTACCTCCTCTGTACTATTAATCACTCCTGCAATGAATGTTACTAGAGCCTTTTTGTCAACATAAATACCATCATTTGTTCTTTGTTGCATCTCTCACATTCCTCTTGCTCCCTGTTCATTACAAGCATTATTCTGTTCTCTTGACATACTTACAGCTTCTGCATAAGTGATCTTTCTTTTCACTCATACTTCTTGAATTTTATTCTCCCGTCTCTTAACCTCGCACCCACTATATGCCACATTATGAGCTCCTCCACAATTACAGCATTTTGGTTGCACTCCTGTTCCACACTTTCCATATTCATGATCACCCCCATATCCAGCACGTCTCCTCTGCCTACTACAGTTTTTAGCTATGTGTTCAAACCTTTGACAATTATAGCACCTCAATGGATTTGACACATACACGCTTACTGGGTAACCCCTGAAACCCAGGAACACTTTCCCTGGCACTCCTTCTTCAAATCCAATCAACACCGATTCACTTTCCTTGTTCAACTCCCTCCTTTGTTGTTTTCAGTCTTTGAGCATTCATTACTTTTCCTCCTTTGATATTCCTCTTCAACTCCTCCATATTTATACTCATTGGTACCCCCCGTGATCACTTCTTTACATCCACCACCATTTCGTGCTCCCATCCTGTGTATTCCACCTTACGTTTTCCTATCTCTCTTAATTTGAGCGCTTTCTAAAGCTGTTCCTTATTCGCATATCTTACCAATAGGTTGCCATCATTAAGGACTTTTGCAAATACTATTTCCACTATCTTATTTGCCAGTGTTGTTGTTAGCACCAACAGGTTAATTTTTTGCATGTTTCCTTAAGCCTTCTCATTAAATCTTATTATGACAACACCTTCACTCTGATCTCGTTCATCTTCCTCACTTTCAGAGCGCTCTCCACTACCATTTTTATTCTTTTACTCCCTTTGTCTCGGTTTTCATTCATCCGTCCCCTGACTATCTCCTCATTCCCTTTACTTCTCCCTTCACAACCACCCATTTCTCCCCAGCTGCCAACCTCTGATCGGCTCACCCCTCAGTAGTTCAGCAACAAATCCTCAAGCTCCCCCAGGGCACTGCTCTCGGTTCCAACTAATACAACACCTCTAGGCTCCAGCACAGCGCCCCAACCTCTATGGTCTGGGACACATCGCCGACAGCTCTCCTGCCCACCAAGGCTCCTGTGAAGACCCAGAACCAACACCCACCTCCAAATCGTGAAAAAGAGCTGGAGGTGATAAGGGAATAAATAGGCTGTAGGTGATGAACCTGGAATAAGTGGCAGAAGACTGCCATTAGCTGCATGGAGACTGGGCGGGGTATGTATTTGTAGGCTGGGGAATGGGAGTGGGAGATGACGTAATAGTTATGGCATGGAAACGCGTGGAAATAGCCGGTAGAAACATTTAACAGCCTTGGATTTTTATCACAGTCCAGAAAAATATACCACGAGATACATGATGAAACTTGGGAGAAGATCTTACAGAACTTCCCATGGGAAATCCTCTTCCATATCAATAAATGCAGCGAGAAATCAATAAAGGTTAAGAGGTGTGGTTCTCTTAAGTAACTACATAGTTATTCTAATATGCGCCCAATTTGGATAGCGGAGCAACAGGTCCACATCAGAGGCCATGTCATTGGCTCTTCACGCAACCCAAGAACATCTGAACAACACATTTGCACACATAAGGATATTCTTTTCGACTACAACTCCGCCCTCGATACCATCACCAGCACAAAACTAATCAAGACCTTGGCCTCGTTGTGCAATTGTATCCTCCATTTCTTCACTTGTACTTCCAAATTCAAATTGGCAGCAATATCTCCTCCTCGATTTCCATCAACGGCTATTTTGTGCAGGACATTTTAGAGGGGGCAACTAAGCTCAACAAACCAAATAGATGTACAGAAGGGATAAGCGGAGCGACCATTGTTGGGAGTGGGCCAGTGATGAGAGTAGAAGCAACAGGCTTTTTCTCATCGAGGTTTCGGAGAAAGGGGGCTTCGACAAGGTAAGTGGGTAAGTGGACTTCGTTTTTGGTTTTTCTTTGCATTTTTTGGAGGAACAGAGAGTATGAAGGTAGGATTAATACTTTGCTCTGGGTAACGGATGTGGAAATCCAGGGAATCTTCCAGTCTCCCAGATAGCACCATCTGCGCCAGCTGCGCCGAGATGCAGCTCCTGAGAGACTCTGTTAGGGATCTGGAGCTGCTGTTCAATGACCTAAAGTTCATTAGGGAGAGTGAACTGGAGAGAGAGAAGAGCTACAGGGAGTTCATCACCCCGAGGCTGCAGGAGTTAGATAAGTGAGTGACGGTTAGGGAAGCAAGGGAAAAGAGCTCAGATAGTAGAGAGCACCCCTGTGGCCACCCTCTCAGTAATTGTTATCTTCTGTTAGATGCTGTTCGGGGGATGACCTGATAAATGACAACTGCAGCCATCGGATCTCTGGCAATGAGCCTGGATCCGTGATGCAGAATGGGAAGAGGAATGCAGTAGTCACAGGGGATTCTAGAGTGAGGGGAACAGACAGGAGTTCTGTCAGCCTGATAGAGATACTGCATGGTGTGTTGCCACCCACGTGCCATGTTATAGGATGTCTCGGACTGGCTGAAGGGAGCTGGTGACCAGCCAGATGTCTTGGTACATGTTGATAACAACGACATATGTAGAAAAAGAAGGAGGTCGTAAAGAGACAATTCAGGGAGTTAGTTAGGAAGCTGAAAGGCAGAACCTCTGGGGTAGTAATCTCAGGATTGCTGCTTATGCCACGTGTTAGTGAGCCATGACTCTCATGATCAGGTGTATTAATGTGAGGCAGGTAGTCTGCTGTAGGGGGCAGGGCTTTAGATTCCTGAATCACTGGGGCCTCTTCTGGGGGAAGAGCAACCTGTACAAAAAGGACGGGTTACACCTGAACCAAAAGGAGTCCAATATCCTAGCAGGCACATTGAAGAGAGCTGTTAGGGAGTGTTTAAACTAATTTGGCAGGGGATGGGAAGCGGAGTGATGGGGCTGAGGAAGGAGAAAACTAAAATAATCAAAGATAGTGTGCAACATAAATTATAGAAAGAATAGGCAGGATATGAGGCTTAACCAAAGCCAGTGTCATGAGTTACAGGGCAATCGAGGCATGGTACAGTTAAAAGAATAGAAAGCAACACATACTGGACTGAAAGTGTTGTATTTGAATGCAGGCAGCATAAGGAATAAAACAGACGATCATGAAATTCAGCTCCAGATTGGCAAATATGACCTTGTGGCCATCTGACTAACTGAAGACTGACTGTCATTGGAAGCTGAACGTCTGAGGATATATGATCTATCGAAAAGATAGGTTAGTAGGCAGAGGAGGTGTGTGGCTCTGTGTTTTAATTTTAAATCATTGGAAAGAGATGACATAGGATTTGAAGGTGTAGAGACTCTATGGGTAGAGTTAAGAAATAGCAAGGGTAAAATGACCCCAGTGGCAGTTGTATACAGGCCTCGAAACAGCAACCGGGATGTGGATTACAAATTGCAGCAGGAGATAGAAAAGGTGTCTCACAAAGGCAATATCATGATAAGAATTGGGGATTTTAACATGTAAGTGGATTGGGAAAACCATATCAGTACTGGACATCAAGAGACAGAATCGGTAGAATGTCTAAGGGATGTTTTTTTAGAACAACTTGTTGTTGACTCCATGAGGGGATAGGCTATGTTGGATTGGGTGTTGTGCAATTATCCTGAGGTAATAAGACAGCTTAAGATTAATGATCACCTAGGAAATAGTGATCACAATATGATTGTGTTGACACAGAAATTTGAGAGGGAAAAATAAAATCAAATGTGTCTGTATTTTAGTGGAATAAAGGAACTTACAATGACATGAAAGAGGAGTTGGCCGAAGTTAACTGGAAAGGGACATTTGCAGGAAGGACAGTAGAGCAGCAATGGCTCGGGTTTCTGTGAAAAATGAGGGAAGTGCAAGGCAGATCTATTTGAAATAAGAAGAATGTTTCAAAGGGAAGATGAATACTACCATGGCTGAAGTCAGAGCCAAAGTAAAAGCAAAGAAAGGGCAGACAAGGAATCCAGAGCTAGTGGGAAGATAGAGGATTGGAGAGCTTTTAAAAACTTGCAGAAGGTCATTTGGAAGGAGAAGATGAATTATGAGAGGAAGCTGGCGACTAATATCAAATATATTAAAAGCTTTTTAAAGTACATAAAGGGTAAAAAAGAGTTGAGGGCAGATATAGGACCAATACAAAATGAAGCTGGAGATACTGTAAAAGAGATGCAGAGGTGGCAGAAGAACTGAATACGTATTTTGTATCAGTCTTCACAGTGGAAGATGTCTGCAGTATACTGGACATTCCAGAGTGTCAGGGAAGTGAAGTTTGTGCAGTGAAAATTACGACTGAGAAGGTGCTCAGGAAGCTTAATGGTCTGAGGGTGGATAAATCTCCTGGAACTGATGGAATGCACCCTCGAGTTCTGAAGGAAGTAGCTGGAGAGATTGCGGAGGCATTAACGTTAATCTTTCAAGAACCAATAGATTTTCACATTGTACTGGATAACTGGAAAAATGTAAATATTACTCCAGTACTTACCAAGGGTGGGAGACAGCAGAAAGGAAACTTTAGACCTGTTAGCCTGACATCAGCGGTTGGGAAGCTGTTTGAATCCATAGTTAGGGATGAGATTATGGAGTACCTGGAGGCACCTGACAGGATAGGCCAAAGCCAGCATAGTTTCCTGATTGGAAAATCTTGGCTGACAAACCTACTGCATTTGTTAAAAAAATTACAAGCAGAGTAGACAAAGGAGTAGCAGTAGACATAGTGTACTTGGACTTTCAGAAGGCCTTTGACAAGGTGCCACACACGAAGCTGCAAAGCAACATAAGAGCCCATGGAATTATAGGCAAGTTATTAGTGTGGGTGCAGAATAGGATGGTCGGCAGAAAACAGAGTGGAAGTAAAGGTATCCTATTCTGGCTAGCTGCTAGTTACCAGTCGAGTTCCACAGGGTTCACTGTCGGGTCTGCTGCTTTTTACGAGTATGTCAATGATTTGGACTACGATTTTAATGGATTTGTGGCTAAAGTTGCCGATGATACAAACAGTAATAGAGGTACGGGTGGTGCTGACGAAATAGAGAGCCTGCAGAGAAACTTAGGTACTAAAGAAAAATGGGCAAAGAAGTAGCAAATGAAATACAACGTTGGAAAGTACATGGTTATGCACCTTGGAGGAAATAAATGGACAAACTGTTATATAGATGGGGAGAGAATTCAAAATGCAGAGATGCAGAAGGACTTGAGAGCCCTTGTGTAAGATACCCTAAAGGTTAATCTCCAGGTTGAGTCAATTGTTAAGAAGGCGGGTGCAATCTTGGCATTCATTTGTAGTTGTATAGAATAAAAGAGTTGGAATGTGATGTTGAGGCCCTATAAGGCACTCGTGAGACCACAATTGGTCTATTGTGTGTTGGTTTGGGCTCCTTATTTTAGAAAGAATATACTGACATTGGAGAGGGTTCAGAGAAGATTCTCGAGAATGATTCCAGGAATGAAAGGCTTACCGCATGAGAAAAGTCTGGCAGCTCTTGCGCTGTATTCTCCAGAGATTAGAAAATGAGGGGGGATCCCATGGAAACATTCCAAGTGTTAAAAAGCCTGAACAGATTAGATATGGCAGCATTATTTCCCATAGTAGGGGATTATAGGACAAGAAGGAAAGAATTCAGGATCGAAGAAATGAGATGCGGAGAAATTAGTTTAGTCAGAAGGTGGTAAATCTGTGGACATTTTTTGCCATGAGCAACTGTGGTGGCCAGGTCATTGGGTGTATTTAAGACAGAGTGCAATCAATTGTTGATTAGCCAGGGCATCAAAGGGTATGGGGAGGAACCAGGGGAATGGGGATAACTGGAAGAATTGGACAACCCCATGATTAAAGAGCGGGTTTAAAGAGCATGATTAAATGGCCTGCCTCTGCACCTATTCTTATGGTCTTATGGTCCAACAATGGTGCAGCACAAGGCTCTGAGCGCAGACCCCTGCGCTACTCAATTTACACGTATGAGTGTATGGTTATGCACAGCTTCAACGTCACATTCAAATTTACTGACAATACCATGATCGTAGAGCGCATGAAAAGTGGTGACGACTCAGCGTACAGGAGAGAGATTAAAAATATGGCTAAAGCGTGCCATAACAACAAAGCATTACAGAAGGAGGAAACGAGAGATCAATGAACCAGACTTTAATTACGAAGAAGCACTGCAGAACCTCTACTTTCTTTAGAGTACGTAAAGTTTCGGCATTACATCTAGAACTTTGACGAAATTCTGAATTCCAGCCACCGAAATCATGGACAACCTTGAACGGAAGATCCTAGAAAAAGGATTGGATATGCCCAGTCTATCATGGGTAAAGTCCTCAACACCACGAAACATATCTGCACAAAGAACTGTCGCAGGAAATCAGCACCAATCATCGGGGACGCCAGTCTCCAGCACTTACGTTCTTCTCGCGGCTTATTCAGGAAGAATGTACAGGACCCTCAGGATTCACACCACTATCTTCAGAAACAGTTACTACCCTTCAACCATCAGTCTCTTGAACCAAAGGGAACAGCTTCCCTCAACGTCACTTGCCCCGCCCTTGAAATATTCCCACAAGCTATCAACACGCTTTCAATGACTCTTCATCTCATGTTCTTGAGAGGCATATTTTGTATTAATCGTATTATTTCTCTTTTGTATTTGGAATTTGTTATCTTTTGCACACTGATTCAACATCCACATTGGTATGGTCTTTCATTGATTCTATTATGGTTGATATTGTACTGTGGATTCGATGAGTGTGCGCGCAAGAAAGTGTACCTCAGAGTTGGATATGGTAACATATATTTACTTCAATAATGCACTTGCTTTGAACATCGAAATTTCAATTGTGTCCATCATGTCCGAATGTCTGCAAAAACCATGATTCAAGAGAGGAATGGGGAAGATTGAAGGAAGACGTAGAATTGATCATAATACACGTGTCAAACCAAGGTGAGTGTGAATGTAAATTTGTTTACTCTACCATAGGCTAGACCTCTCAGTCGAAATAGTATTGTTCTAATTACTAGCATATATCACCTGGCTGAACTGGAGAACAAATTAAGCAACTCACCCACGACTGTTATCTTTATTCTGTCGCTCTGTCCTGACAATATGCTTCTACTGTATCTGGGAGTACAGTTAGACGAGAAGCTAGACTGGACTGCCAACACAGATGCCTTGTGCAGGAAGGCACAGAGTCGACTGTACTTCCTAAGAAGGTTGGCGTCATTCAATGTCTGTAGTGAGATGCTGAAGATGTTCTATAGGTCAGTTGTGGAGAGCGCCCTCTTCTTTGTGGTGGCGTGTTGGGGAGGAAGCATTAAGAAGAGGGACGCCTCACGTCTTAATAAGCTGGTAAGGAAGGCGGGCTCTGTCGTGGGCAAAGTACTGGAGAGTTTAACATCGGTAGCTGAGCGAAGGGCGCTGAGCAGGTTACGGTCAATTATGGATAACTCTGAACATCCTCTACATAGCACCATCCAGAGACAGAGAAGCAGTTTCAGCGACAGGTTACTATCGATGCAATGCTCCTCAGACAGGATGAAGAGGTCAATACTCCCCAATGCCATTAGGCTTTACAATTCTACCGCCAGGACTTAAGAACTTTTTAAAAGATATTATTAATGCTTTTTGAGATAGTGATTTAGATGCATATCATATTTTTTACTGAGTTAAGTATTGTATGTAATTAGTTTTGCTACAACAAGTGTATGAGACATTGGAAAAAGTTGAATTTCCCCATGGGGATGATTAAAGTATCTATCTTTCTATCTACTGGATACCATGCACGTGTAATCACAATAGTAATCCCTGACAGCAACTCCTCCGTTTGCGATGGTGAACGTTGTGCTGTTTTGGTATGAAACCTCTTCATTTACTAGTTGTCGGCCATTGTACAGGTGAAAGGTGCGACTGGAATATACCTGATCAGTTGTCTGACAAGTAAGTATAACCGACTCATCTGACACATAGACTTTATCAGGTCGGTCACTTGATATTCGAGGTTTTTGTGGCCGAGCTGCAAGGAAAGAAAATGAATTGATTCAGACTGTGTACAAGATACGTAATCGATGTTCTCATTAGCTCCCGTGCAAAACTCCTTGTGTGCAACTACATATTTCTCATGCATAATTACCATTATATAACTCGTCCCCTCTGAAGATGTAGTTGCAGAAATAGAATTTCCTGGAGGCAATAAGTGCCGTATGTCTGTATGCTTGAATGAATGATCCACAAGAAAGCTTTGCTAAGTTAAATGATTGCACCTCCAGAGTTATTACCTTGTCAGGAAGCTGAAGCAGAGATCCAACCACAGACCACGTACAGTGTGCAGTATGATATTTAAAGGGTAGCAAATCTGAGGGGTGCGGGCAACAAAGACGGCGTCAAAGTTCAGGAGGAGACTAAAAATTCCAGAGAAATCCAGAATCGGGCAACGGACCGAGTCGTTAATGAGACGGACAGACTTCAGATATCAATGCTGGAATGTCTCAGGAAAACTCACTGGCACAATCTGCCAACAAACAGGTGAAAAGACAGGACTGAAATACACTGAGAAATAAACAGAGAGACAGATGATAGGTGCCGGACA
>NC_133147.1:56251035-56393535 GCF_048418815.1 Hemitrygon akajei
GCAAGTCTCTATGCTTAAATGAAAGATCCACAAGAAAGCTTTGCTAAGTTAAATGATTGCACCTCCAGAGTTATTACCTTGTCAGGAAGCTGAAGCAGAGATCCAACCACAGACCACGTACAGTGCGCACTATGATATTTACAGGGTAGCAAATCTGAGGGGTGGGGGCAGCAAAGTCTGCATCAAAGTTCAGGAGGAGACTAAAAATTCCAGAGAAATCCAGAATCGGGCAATGGACAGAGTCGATATTGAGACGGACAGAGTTCAGATATCAATGCTGGAATGTCTCAGGAAAACTCACTGGCACAATCTGCCAACAAACAGGTGAAAATCCAGGACTGAAATACACTGAGAAATAAACAGAGAGACAGATGATAGGTGCAGGACAATGAGACCCAGGTGGCAAGAATACAATTATTAATGAGAAACTGATATCAGACGGAGTATTCTGTAATACAGGGGCCGGAGTTCAGCAGGAGCGGGGACAGAAGCATGTGGCTATATAAAACCACAGGCTGACAGCTAAGGTAAAAGAAAAAAAAAAGTGTTCAGCTGGAGTTACTGACAGACCTGCACCATTGCTGCTCGTGCCATGTTTCAGTGAAGGCAAAAATATGAAGCTTTTATTAGTTCAACACGAGGCTAGGATTTGGTGCAGGAGGGGGAGCATGAGATGTTTGGATCATTGGGCTCCTTACCACCGAAGGTGAGACCTGTACAGAAGAGACGGTTTGCACCTGAGCTGGTTGGGACTAATATCCCATCAGAAAGTTTTGCTAGGCTGCACGGGATCTGGGCAATGTGTTGGTGAGGATGATCCTAAAGATTGCGGTGACTGGGAACTACGTGCCTGAAGAGTTAGTGTACAGTTTATGGAGATAGATGTTGTTAGTACCTCAGACAGAGTTAGGAATCAAAATGTTGAGCATGGTGCACTTATGCCCTGAGCTCGACAAATAGTACATCCATGAAATGTGTCGTACGAAAGACAGATGTGCTCAGGGCATGGAACAACAGCTGGATGTTTGATATTGTAGCTATTAGTGAAACCTGGCTGCAGGACTGGAAACTCTACATTCCGAGCTTCGTTTGTTTCTCCTGAACATTCCGAGGTTCAGGAGAATGAGGGGGTATCTCAGAGAAAAATTCCGAATGTTAAAAGGCCCGAACAGATCAGATATGACAAAGTTATTTCCCATGGCAGAGGATTATAGGACAAGAGGGTACGACGTCAGGATTGAAGAACTCAGATGCAGAGAAATTACTTTAGTCAGAGTGTGGTAAATCAGTGGAATTCGTTGCCGTGAGCAGCTATGTAGTCCCAGACATTGGGTGCCTTTAAGGCATGATTGAAAAATCCTTGATTAGCCAATGCATCAAAGGGTATAGGGTGTAAGCAGGGGAGTGGGATGGACTGGAAGAATTCGGTCAGCCCATTATTAACTGGCGGAGCAGACTCAATAGGCCGAATGTCCTACCTCTGCTCCTACCTCTTATGGTCTTATGGTCTAACACAGCTGCGGCACCAGTCTCGCAACATAGCCCCCCGCTCGACTCACGTAACATTTATGACTGTATGGTTATGCACAGCTTCAACGACACATTCAAGTTTACTGCCGAGACCACTGTCGTAGAGCGAATGAAAAGTGGTGACGAATTAACATACAGGAGAGAGATTGAAAATATTCCTGAGGCGTGCCATAATAACAAACTATTACAGAAGGAGGAAAGCACAGATCTATGAACCAGACCTCATCAGTCAGTCAATGCTCGAAAGGGTCAGCAGTGTTTCATTGCTCGGTGTTATTCCTTCAGAGTAGACCAACTGTTCTGGGCCTAACATGTAACTTTACTGACCAAGAAAGCACTGCAGCACCTCCACTTCCTTTTGAATTCGAGGATTGGGCATTTCATCTACAACTTTGACGAGTTTCTGTACATGTGTAGTGGAGCGTTTATTGACCGACTACTGACTGCATTCCACCACACTGAAATCACGGAAATCCTTGAACGGAACATCCTAGAAAAAGGATTGAATATGCCCAGTCTATCACGGATGAAGCCTTCAGCACCACGAAACATAGCTGCACGAAGATTTGTCGCAGGAAATGAGCACCAATCATCAGGGACGCCACTCTCCAGCACTTACGTTCTTCTCACTGCTTATTCAGGAAGAATGTACAGGACCCTCAGTATTCACACCACTATCTTCAGAAACAGTTACTACCCTTCAACCATCCATCTCTTGAACCAAAGAGAACATCTTCCCTCAACGTCACTTGCCCCGCCCTTGAAATATTCCCACATGTTATCAACTCTCTTTCAATGACTCTTCATCTAATGTTCTTGAGAGGCATATTTTGTATTAATCGTATTATTTCTCTTTTGTATTTGGAATTCGTTGTCTTTTGCACACTGATTCAGCATCCACATTGGTATGGTCTTTCGTTGATTCTATTATGGTTGATATTCTACTGTGGATTCGATGAGTGTGCTCGCAAGAACGTGTAACTCAGGGTTGGATATGGTGACATATATTTACTTCAATAATGAACTTACTTTGTACATCGAACTTTCAATTGTGCCCATCATGTCAAAATGTCTGCAAAAAAAGAAGTCATTCACGAGGGGAAACCGGAAGATTGAAGGAAGAGGTATACTTGGCCGGAGTACACAAGCGTTAAACCAAGGTGAGTGTGAATGTAAATTTTGTTTGCTGTAACATAGGCTAGACCTCTCAGTCAAAATATTATGGTTCTAATCGCGAGCATATATCACCTGCTTGAACTGGAAAACAAATTAAACAACTCACCCACGACTGTTATATTTATTCTGTCGCTTTCTGGTGACGATATGCTTCTACCGGACACCGTGCGCGTGTAATCACAGTAGTAATCCCTCAGAGCAACTCCTCCGTTTGCGATGGTGAACGTTGCGCTGTTATGCTGTGAAAACTCATCCTTTACTAGTTGTCGGCCATTGTACAGGCGAAAGGTGCGACTGGAATATTCCTGATCAGTTGTCTGACAAGTAAGTGTAACCGCCTCATCTGACAGATAGACCTTATCAGGTCGGTCACTTGATATTCGAGGTTTTTGTGACCGAGCTGCAAGGAAAGAAAATGAATTGATTCAGACTGTGTACAAGATACGTAATCGATGTTCTCATTAGCTCCCATGCAAAACTCGTTGTGTGCAAATACATATTTCTCATGCATAATTACCATTATATAACTTGCCCCCTCTGAAGATGTATTTGCAGAAATAGAATTTACTGGAGACAATAAGTGCCGCAAGTCTCTATGCTTGAATGAATGATCCACAAGAAAGCTTTGCTAAGTTAAATGATTGCACCTCCAGAGTTATTACCTTGTCAGGAAGCTGAAGCAGAGATCCAACCACAGACCACGTACAGTGCGCACTATGATATTTACAGGGTAGCAAATCTGAGGGGTGGGGGCAGCAAAGTCTGCATCAAAGTTCCGGAGGAGACTAAAAATTCCAGAAAATTCCAGAATCAGGCAATGGACAGAGTCGTTATTGAGACGGAAGGAGTTCAGATATCAATGCTGGAATGTCTCAGGAAACCTCACTGGCAAAATTTGCCATCAAAGAGGTGAAAATACAGGACTGAAATACACTGAGAAATAAACAGAGGGACAGATGATAGGTGCAGCACAATGAGACCTAGGTGGCAGGAATACAAGTAATAATGAGAACCTGATATCAGACGGAGTATTCTGTAATACAGGGGCCGGAGTTCAGCAGGAGCGGGGACAGAAGCATGTGGCTATACAAAACCACAGGCTGACATCTAAAGTAAAAGAAAAAAAATGTGTTCAGCTGGGGTTACTGACAGACCTGCACGATTGCTGCTCGTGCCATGTTTTAGAAAAGGCAGAAATATGAAGATTTTACAGTTCGACACAAGCCTAGGATTTGGTGCAGGAGGGAGAGCATGAGATGTTTGGATCATTGGGCTCCTTACCAAGGAAGGTGAGACTTGTACAGAAGAGACGGTTTGTACCTGAGCTGGTTGAGACTAATATCCCATCAGAAAGTTTTGCTAGGCTGCACGGGATCTGGGCATTGTGTTGGTGAGGATGATCCAAAAGATTGCGGTGAATGGGAACTACGTGCCAAACAGTTAGTGGAAAGGTTGTGGAGATAGATGTTGTTAGTACCTCAGACAATGTCAGGAATCAAAATGTTGAGCACGGTGCACTTATGCCCTGAGCTAGACAAACAGGATATCCATGAAATAAGTATCGTATGAAAGACAGATGTGCTCAGGGCATGGAACAACAGCTGGATGTTTGATATTGTAGCTATTAGTGAAACCTGGCTGCAGGACTGGAAACTCTACATTCCGAGCTTCGTTTGTTTCTCCTGAACATTCCGAGGTTCAGGAGAATGAGGGGGTATCTCAGAGAAAAATTCCGAATGTTAAAAGGCCTGAACAAATCAGATATGACAAAGTTATTTCCCATGGCAGAGGATTATAGGACAAGAGGGTACGACGTCAGGATTGAAGAACTCAGATGCAGAGAAATTACTTTAGTCAGAGTGTGGTAAATCAGTGGAATTCGTTGCCGTGAGCAGCTATGTCGTCCCAGACATTGGGTGCCTTTAAGGCATGATTGAAAAATTCTTGATTAGCCAATGCATCAAAGGGTATAGGGCGTAAGCAGGGGAGTGGGATGGACTGGAAGAATTCGGTCAGCCCACTATTAACTGGCGGAGCAGACTCAATAGGCCGGATGGCCTACCTCTGCTCCTACCTCTTATGGTCTTATGGTCTAACACAGCTGCAGCACCAGTCTCGCAACATAGCCCCCCGCTCGACTCACGTAACATTTATGACTGTATGGTTATGCACAGCTTCAACGACACATTCAAGTTTACTGCCGAGACCACTGTCGTAGAGCGAATGAAAAGTGGTGACGAATTAGCATACAGGAAAGAGATTGAAAATATTCCTGAGGTGTAGCATAACAACAATCTATTACAGAAGGAGGAAAGCACAGATCAATGAACCAGACCTCATCAGTAAGTCAATGTTCGAAAGGGTCAGCAGTGTTTCATTGCTCGGTGTTATTCCTTCAGAGGAGACCAACTGTTCTGGGCCTAACACGTAACTTTACTGACCAAGAAAGCACTGCAGCACCTCTACTTCTTTTTGAATTCTCGAGGATTGGGCATTTCATCTACAACTTTGACGATTTTCTGTACATGTGTAGTGGAGCGTTTATTGACCGACTGCTGACTGTATCACAGCTCACCGAAATCATGGAAAACCTTGAACGGAACATCCTAGAAAGAGGATCGAATATTCCCAGTTTATCACGGGTAAAGCGTTCAGCATCAAGTAACATATCTACACGAAAGAATTGTCGCAGGACATCAGCACCAATCATCGGGGACGCCACTTTCCAGCACTTTCGTTCTTCTCACTGCTTATTCAAGAAGAATGTACAGGACCCTCAGGATTCATACCACTATCTTCAGAAACAGTTACTACCATTCAACCATCAGTCTCTTGAACCAAAGAGAACATCTTCCCTCAACGTCACTTGCCCCGCCCTTGAAATATTCCAACAGGCTATCATCTCGCTTTCAATGACTCTTCATCTCATGTTCTTAAGGTACATATTTTGTATAATTCGTATTATTACTCCGTTTCTATTTGGAATTCGTTGTCTTTTGCACACTGATTCTGCATCCACATTGGTATAGTCTTTCATTGATTCTATTATGGTTGATATTCTACTGTGGATTCGGTGAGTGTGCTCGCAGGAAAGTGTAACTCAGGGTTGGATATGGTGACATATATTTACTTCAATAATGAACTTACTTTGAACATCGAAATGTCAATTGTGTTCATCATGTCCGAATGTCTGCAAAAACCAGGATTGACGAGGAGAAAGCGGAAGATTGAAGGAAGACGTATAATTGACCAGTATACACAAGCATCAAACCAAGGTGAGCGTGAATGTAAATTTTGTTTGCTGTACCATAGGCTAGACCTCACAGTCGTAATATTATTGTTCTAATCGTGAGCATATATCACCTGGTTGAACTGGAGAACAAATTAAACAACTCACCCACGACTGTTATCTTTATTCTGTTGCTATATCCTGACGATATTCTTCTACCGGACAATATGCGCGTGTAATCACAGTAGTAATCCCTGACAGCAACTCCTCCGTTTGCGATGGTGAACGTTGTGCTGTTTTGGTATGAAACCTTTTCATTTACTAGCTGTCGGCCATTGTACAGGTGAAAGGTGCGACGGGAATATTCCTGATCAGTTGTCTGACAAGTAAGTATAACCGACTCATCTGACACATAGACTTTATCAGGTCGGTCACTTGATATTCGAGGTTTTTGTGGCCGAGCTGCAAGGAAAGAAAATGAATTGATTCAGACTGTGTAAAAGATACGTAATCGATGTTCTCATTAGCTCCCGTGCAAAACTCCTTGTGTGCAACTACATATTTCTCATGCATAATTACCATTATATAACTCGCCCCCTCTGAAGATGTAGTTGGAGAAATAGAATTTCCTTTAGGCAATAATTGCCGCAAGTCTCTATGCTTGAATGAATGATCCACAAGAAAGCTTTGCTAAGTTAAATGATTGCACCTCCAGAGTTATTACCTTGTCAGGAAGCTGAAGCAGAGATCCAACCACAGACCACGTACAGTGCACACTATGATATTTACAGGGTAGCAAATCTGAGGGGTGGGGGCAACAAAGTCGGCATCAAAGTTCCGGAGGAGACTAAAAATTCCAGAAAATTCCAGAATCAGGCAATGGACAGAGTCGTTATTGAGACGGAAGGAGTTCAGATATCAATGCTGGAATGTCTCAGGAAACCTCACTGGCAAAATTTGCCATCAAATAGGTGAAAATACAGGACTGAAATACACTGAGAAATAAACAGAGGGACAGATGATAGGTGCAGCACAATGAGACCTAGGTGGCAGGAATACAAGTAATAATGAGAACCTGATATCAGACGGAGTATTCTGTAATACAGGGGCCGGAGTTCAGCAGGAGCGGGGACAGAAGCATGCGGCTATACAAAACCACAGGCTGACATCTAAAGTAAAGGAAAAAAAAATGTGTTCAGCTGGAGTTACTGACAGACTTGCACCATTGCTGCTCGTGCCATGTTTTAGAAAAGGCAGAAATATGAAGATTTTACAGTTCAACACAAGCCTAGGATTTGGTGCAGGAGGGAGA
Organism: Hemitrygon akajei; assembly: GCF_048418815.1. NCBI lineage: Eukaryota > Metazoa > Chordata > Chondrichthyes > Myliobatiformes > Dasyatidae > Hemitrygon > Hemitrygon akajei. The sequence goes on from NC_133147.1 coordinate 56,258,283, forward strand.
GCATGAGATGTTTGGATCATTGGGCTCCTTACCAAGGAAGGTGAGACTTGTACAGAAGAGACGGTTTGCACCTGAGCTGGTTGGGACTAATATCCCATCAGAAAGTTTTGCTAGGCTGCACGGGATCTGGGCAATGTGTTGGTGAGGATGATCCAAAAGATTGTGGTGACTAGGAACTACGTGCCTGAACAGTTAGTGGAAAGGTTGTGGAGATAGATGTTGTTAGTACCTCAGAGAAAGTTAGGAATCAAAATGTTGAGCATGGTGCACTTATGCCCTGAGCTCGACAAATAGTATATCCAGGAAATGTGTCGTGCGAAAGACAGATGTGCTCAGGGCATGGAACAACAGCTGGATGTTTGATATTGTAGCTATTAGTGAAACCTGGCTGCAGGACTGGAAACTCTACATTCCGAGCTTCGGTTGTTTCTCCTGAACATTCTTCTGAACATTCCGAGGTTAAGGAAAATGAGGGGGGATCTCAGAGAAATATTCCAAATGTTAAAAAGCCTGAACAGATCAGATATGACAAAGTTATTTCCCAAGGCAGAGGATTATAGGACAAGAGGGCACGACGTCAGGATTGAAGAACACAGATGCAGAGAAATTACTTTAGTCAGAGGGTGGTAAATCAGTGGAATTCATTCCCATGAGCAGCTATGTAGGCCCAGTCATTTAAGGCAGTGATTAAAAAGTTCTTGATGAGCCAAGGCATCAAAGATTATAGGGTGTAAGCAGGGGAGTGGGATGGACTTGAAGAATTCGATCAGCCCATTATTAAATGGCGGAGCAGACTCGATAGGCCGAATGGCCTACCTCTGCTCCTACTTCTTATGGTCTTATGGTCAAACACAGCTGCAGAACCAGTCTAGGATATTAGCCCCCTGCTCGACTCACTTAACATTTATGACTGTATGGTTACGCACAGCTTCAATGTCACATTCAAGTTTACTGACGAGACCACTGTCGTAGAGCGAATGAAAAGTGATGACGAATTAACATACAGGAGAGAGATTGAAAATATTCCTGAGGCGTGCCATAATAACAAACTATTACAGAAGGAGGAAAGCACAGATCTATGAACCAGACCTCATCAGTCAGTCAATGCTCGAAAGGGTCAGCAGTGTTTCATTGCTCGGTGTTATTCCTTCAGAGTAGACCAACTGTTCTGGGCCTAACACGTAACTTTACTGACCAAGAAAGCACTGCAGCACCTCCACTTCCTTTTGAATTCTCGAGGATTGGGCATTTCATCTACAACTTTGACGATTTTCTGTACATGTGTAGTGGAGCGTTTATTGACCGACTGCTGACTGCATTGCACCACACCGAAATCACGAAAATCCTTGAACGGAACATCCTAGAAAAAGGATTGAATATGCCCAGTCTATCACGGATGAAGCCTTCAGCACCACGAAACATAGCTGCACGAAGATTTGTCGCAGGAAATGGGCACCAATCATCAGGGACGCCACTCTCCAGCACTTACGTTCTTCTCACTGCTTATTCAGGAAGAATGTACAGGACCCTCAGTATTCACACCACTATCTTCAGAAACAGTTACTACCCTTCAACCATCCATCTCTTGAACCAAAGAGAACATCTTCCCTCAACGTCACTTGCCCCGCCCTTGAAATATTCCCACGTTATCAACTCTCTTTCAATGACTCTTCATCTAATGTTCTTGAGAGGCATATTTTGTATTAATCGTATTATTTCTCTTTTGTATTTGGAATTCGTTGTCTTTTGCACACTGATTCAGCATCCACATTGGTATGGTCTTTCGTTGATTCTATTATGGTTGATATTCCACTGTGGATTCGATGAGTGTGCTCGCAAGAACGTGTAACTCAGGGTTGGATATGGTGACATATATTTACTTCAATAATGAACTTACTTTGTACATCGAACGTTCAATTGTGCCCATCATGTCAAAATGTCTGCAAAAAAAGAAGTCATTCACGAGGGGAAACCGGAAGATTGAAGGAAGAGGTATACTTGGACGGTGTACACAAGCGTTAAACCAAGGTGAGTGTGAATGTAAATTTTGTTTGCTGTAACATAGGCTAGACCTCTCAGTCAAAATATTATGGTTCTAATCGCGAGCATATATCACCTGCTTGAACTGGAAAACAAATTAAACAACTCACCCACGACTGTTATATTTATTCTGTCGCTTTCTGGTGACGATATGCTTCTACCGGACACTGTGCGCGTGTAATCACAGTAGTAATCCCTCAGAGCAACTCCTCCGTTTGCGATGGTGAACGTTGCGCTGTTATGCTGTGAAAACTCATCCTTTACTAGTTGTCGGCCATTGTACAGGCGAAAGGTGCGACTGGAATATTCCTGATCAGTTGTCTGACAAGTAAGTATAACCGCCTCATCTGACAGATAGACCTTATCAGGTCGGTAACTTGATATTCGAGGTTTTTGTGGCCGAGCTGCAAGGAAAGAAAATGAATTGATTCAGACTGTGTACAAGATACGTAATCGATGTTCTCATTAGCTCCCATGCAAAACCCGTTGTGTGCAAATACATATTTCTCATGCATAATTACCATTATATAACTTGACCCCTCTGAAGATGTATTTGCAGAAATAGAATTTACTGGAGACAATAAGTGCCGCAAGTCTCTATGCTTGAATGAATGATCCACAAGAAAGCTTTGCTAAGTTAAATGATTGCACCTCCAGAGTTATTACCTTGTCAGGAAGCTGAAGCAGAGATCCAACCACAGACCACATACAGTGCACACTATGATATTTTCAGGGTAGCAAATCTGAGGGGTGGGGGCAGCAAAGTCTGCATCAAAGTTCAGGAGGAGACTAAAAATTCCAGAGAAATCCAGAATCGGGAAATGGACAGAGTCGTTATTGAGACGGACAGAGTTCAGATATCAATGCTGGAATGTCTCAGGAAATCTCACTGGCACAATTTGCCAACAAACAGGTGAAAAGACAGGACTGAAATACACTGAGAAATAAACAGAGAGACAGATGATACGTGCAACTCAATGAGACCCAGGTGGCAGGAATACTAGTAATACTGAGAAACTATATCAGACGGAGTATTCTGTAATACGGGGGCCGGAGTAGAGCAGGAGCGGGGACAGAAGCATGTGGCTATACAAAACTACAGGCTGACAGCTAAGGTAAAAGATAAAAAAAGGTGTTCAGCTGGAGGTACTGACAGACCTGCATGATTGCTGCTCGTGCCATGTTTCAGTGAAGACAGAAATATGAAGATTTTACAGTTCAACACGAGCCTAGGATTTGGTACAGCAGGGAGAGCATGAGATGTTTGGTTCATTGGGCTCCTTACCACCGAAGGTGAGACTTGTACAGAAGAGACAGTTTGCACCTGAGCTGGTTGGGACTAATATCCATCTGAAAGTTTTGCTGGGCTGCACGGGACCTGGGCAGTGTGATGGTGAAGATGATCCTAAAGATTGTGGTGACTGGGAACTACGTGCCTGAACAGTTAGTGTAAAGGTTATGGAGACAGATGTTGTTAGTACCTCAGACAAAGTTAGGAATCAAAATGTTGAGCATGGTGCACTTATGCCCTGAGCTCGACAAACAGTATATCCATGAAATAAGTGTCGTACGAAAGACAGATGTGCTCAGGGCATGGAACAACAGCTGGATGTTTGATATTGTAGCTATTAGTGAAACCTGGCTGCAGGACTGAAAACTCTACATTCCGAGCTTCGTTTGTTTCTCCTGAACATTCCGAGGTTCAGGAGAATGAGGGGGGATCTCAGAGAAAAATTCCGAATGTTAAAAGGCCTGAACAGATCAGATATGACAAAGTTATTTCCCATGGCAGAGGATTATAGGACAAGAGGGTACGACGTCAGGATTGAAGAACTCAGATGCAGAGAAATTACTTTAGTCAGAGGGTGGTAAATCAGTGGAATTCGTTGCCGTGAGCAGCTATGTAGTCCCAGACATTGGGTGCCTTTAAGGCATGATTGAAAAATTCTTGATTAGCCAATGCATCAAAGGGTATAGGGTGTAAGCAGGGGAGTGGGATGGACTGGAAGAATTCGGTCAGCCCATTATTAACTGGCGGAGCAGACTCAATAGGTCGGATGGCCTACCTCTGCTCCTACCTCTTATGGTCTTATGGTCTAACACAGCTGCAGCACCAGTCTAGGAGATTAGCTCCCTGCTCGACTCACTTAACATTTATTACTGTACGGTTATGCACAGCTTCAATGTCACATTCAAGTCTACTGACGAGACCACTGTCGTAGAGCGAATGAAAATTGGTGACGAATTAACATATAGGAGAGAGATTGAAAATATTCCTAAGGTGTGCCATAACAACAAACTATTACAAAAGGAGAAAAGCAGAGATCTATGAACCAGACCTCATCAGTCAGTCAATGTTCGAAAGGGTCAGCAGTGATTCATTGCTTGGTGTTATTCCTTCAGAGGAGACCAACTGTTCTGGGCCTAACACATAACTTTACTGAACAAGAAAGCACTGCAGCACCTCTACTTCATTTTGAATTCTCGAGGATTGGGCATTTCATCTACAACTTTGACGAATTTCTGAATGAGTGTAGTGGAGCGTTTATTGACGATTGCTGACTGTATCCTAGCCCACCGAAATCATGGAAATCCTTGAACGGAACATCCTAGAAAAAGGATTGGATATGCCCAGTCTATCAAGCGTAAGGCCTTCAGCACCTCGAAACATATCTGCACGAAGAATTGTCGCAGGAAATCAGCACCAATCATCAGGAGGCTACTATCCAGCACTTTCGTTCTTCTCACTGCTTATTCAGGAAGAATGTACAGGACCCTCAGGATTCACACCACTATCTTCAGAAACAGTTACTACCCTTCAACCGTCAGTCTCTTGAACCAATGGGAACATCTTCCCTCAACGTCACTTGCCCCGCCCTTGAAATATTCCCACGTTATCAACTGTCTTTCAATGACTCTTCATCTCATGTTCTTGAGAGGTATATTTTGTATTAATCGTATTATTTCTCTTTTGTATTTGGAATTCGTTATCTCTTGCACACTGATTCAGCATCCACATTGGTATGGTCTTTCATTAATTCTATTATGGTTGATATTCTGCTGTGGATTCGATGAGTGTGCTCGCAAGAAAGTGTAACTCAGGGTTGGATATGTTGACATATATTTACATCAATATTGAACTTACTTTGAACATCGAACTTTCAATTGTGCCCATCATGTCCGAATGCCTGCAAAAAAATGTCATTCACGAGGGGAAACCGGAACATTGAAGGAAGAGGTATAGTTGGACATAGTACACAAGCGTCAAACCAAAGTGAGTGTGAATGTAAATTTTCTTTGCTGTAACATAGGTTAGACCTCTCAGTCAAAATATTATTGTTCTAATCGCGAGCATATATCACCTGTTTGAACTGGAAAACAAATTAAACAACTCACCCATGACTGTTATATTTATTCTGTCGCTTTCTGGTGACCTTATGCTTCTACCGGACACCGTGCTCATGTAAACACAGTAGTAATCCCTCAGAGCAACTCCTCCGTTTGTGATGGTGAACGTCGCGCTGTTATGCTGTGAAAACTCTTCCTTTACTAATTGTTGGCCATTGTACAGTTGAAAGGTGTCACCGGAATATTCCTGATCAGTTGTCTGACAAGTAAGTACAACCGACTCATCTGACAAATAGACCATATCAGGTCGGTCACTTGATATTCGAGGTTTTTGTGGCCGAGCTGCAAGGAAAGAAAATGAATTGATCCAGACTGTGCACAAGATACGTAATCAATATTCTCATTAGCTCCCGTGCAAAATTCGTTGTGTGTAACTACATATTTCTCATGCATAATTACCATTATATAACTCTTCCCCTCTGAAGATGTATTTGCAGAAATAGTACTTCCTGGAGGCAATAAGTGCCGTATGTCTCTATGCTTGAATGAAAGATCCACAAGAAAGCTTTGCTAAGTTAAATGATTGCACCTCCAGAGTTATTACCTTGTCAGGAAGCTGAAGCAGAGATCCAACCACAGACCACGTCCAATGCCCACTATGATATTTACAGGGTAGCAAATCTGAGCGGTGGGGGCAACAGACATGGCGTCAAAGTTCAGGAGATTAAAAATTCCAGAGAAATCCAGAATCGGGCAATGGACAGAGTCGTTATTGAGACGGACAGACTTCAGATATCAATGATGGAATGTCTCAGGAAAACTCACTGGCACAATCTGCCAACAAACAGGTGAAAAGACAGGACTGAAATACACTGAGAAATAAACTGAGAGACAGATTATAGGTGGAGCACAATGAGACCCAGGTGGCAGGAATACAAGTAATAATGAGAAACAGATGAGAGACGGAGTATTCTGTAACACAGGGGCCGGAGTAGAGCAGGAGTGGGACAGAAGCAGATGGCAATACAAAACCACAAGCTGACAGCTGAAGGGGAAACAAAATAATTAGGGAGTTCAGAAGGACGTACTGACAGACCAGCACGATTGCTGCTCGTGCCATGTTTTAGTGAATGCAGAAATAACAGGACTTTTCATTTTAACATGTGGCCTAGGATTTGGTACAAGAGGAAGAACATGAGATGTTTGGTTCATTGGGCTCCTTACCACCGAAGATGAGACTTGTACAGAAGAGACGGTTTGCAGCTGAGCTGGTTGGGACTAATATCCCATCGGAAAGTTTTGCTAGTGCTGCATAGGGCTGAGGGCAGTGTTTTGGTGAGGATGATCCTGGAAATTGTGGCGAATGGGAACCACAGTTCCAGAACAGTTAGTGGAAAGGTTGTGGAGATAAATGTTGTTATTACCTCAGACAAAGTCAGGAATCAAAATGTTGAGCATGGTGCACCTACGCCCTGAGCTACATAAACCACATGTCCATGAAATAAGTGTTGTACGAAAGACAGATGTGCTCAGGGCATAGAACAACAGCTGGATCTTTGATATTGTAGCTATTAGTGAAACTTGGTCACAAGACTGGAAACTCTACATTTCGAGCTTCGGTTATTTTGGACACAGCGGAGCATGACCGTTTGAAGGATCAGGGGTGGTTTTTCTAGTCAGAGAAAATGTCACAGCAGTGCTGTAAGGACAGACTGGAGAACTTGTTTAGTGAGGCTTTATGGATGGAGCTTAGGAATAAGAAAGGTATGACCACGTTGACAGGGTGATATGATAGACGCCCCCCCCCCCACCCCACAACAGTCTGAGCAATTTAGAAGAACAAATTTGTAGAGAGATTGCAGATTGTTGCAGGAAATAAGGTTGTTATAGGATAAGATTGTAACTTTCCACATATTTGCTGGGAATCCCGTTCCGTAAAATGACTGGATGGGAGACAGTTTGTGAAATACGTTCAGGAATGTCACCTGAATCAGTACTTTGAACCCTCAAGGAGAGATTCGGTGATACTTTGTCTGCCATAAGGAAATTAGATACGGCAGGTGACAGAAGTCTGTGCAGGGTAAAGGTTAGCATCTAGTGAGCATAATGCATTAGTTTCAGAGTAAATCTGAAAAATAGATAGGCCTGGTGCTCCGGTCGAGATCCTAAATTAGAGAAAGGCCAATTATTTTGGTATCAGAAAGGATCTGGCAAGAGTGGATTGGGACAGGCAGTTTCCTGGCAAAAATGTATTTGGGAAGTTGGATGTCTGCAGAAGTGAAAACTAGAGAGGGAAAAGCCTGTACGTGCTTGTCAGAATAAACGGTAACGATAATAGATGCAGGGAAAGGAAACTAGTGTGGATAAACAAAATATATTGATTCATCGGCTTTCTTTAGCAGACATGGTGACAAAGAACCCTAAGAGCTTTAACAGGTATGTTCAGTGTGAAACAATTGCAAGTACTTGATATGGGATCTTATACTGAAGGTGCATAAGACATTGCTGAGTGCTAATTTGTAGAGTAGTGTGCACTTTTGTTCCCCTACAGGACAGATATAAGTAAGTTTGAAAGATCACAGCTATATATAAAAAAATTCATACTGTGCACAGATGACACAAAATCAAGTTTTCTAAAAGAAAATCAAAAGAAATTCATCATTAGATGATATCCGTCGCCTAAGATATATTCTACCAAGTGCAGGCGTCTATACGCAAAATTCATCCTGAGGTTGAGAACCTGTGCCACGGATAGCTGCTTAACTGTTGTGGCAACGTGCAACCATTCTGTGTTGCTGAATGGAATATAATCACAACGTCAGTTGTTTTGTTATCATAATTATCGAAACTGATGGTATGAACATCGATTTCAGCAACTTACTGTATCATTATCTCGCCTTTTCCCACCCCTTTTCTTTAATTCCTCACTCTAGCCTCTTACCTCTTGTCTAACACCACCCCATGATGTCCCTCCTCCTTTTTCTGCCATAGTCCACAGTCCTCCAGTACGAGGTTCCTTTTTCTCCAGGCTTTCTTTTTTCCATCTATCTATAATTTAATTAGCAATATGGCGCTGAGTAGGCCCATCTGACACTTACAGCTGCTATGATATTGCAACAGGCGTCCCCTCTGAGGTTGATCTTGCCTAGGATACTTATGTTTATATTCAACTCCACCCTGTGAATAATAAATACCTGATCAGTTAATGCAATTTCAACACCCTTTAGAGATCTTACATTGCATAGCAGACGTCTGTTCCCTTTTACAATTTGTAGAGAATTTGGTTTCTTTTGAGTTGATATAAAACACATATCCTAAGAATGTAGACTGCACGTGTTCCAATGTAACCTTATACATTTCTCTTTGTGTGACATAGATGGGTCCTATATCAGAATTTCTGTTGATTATGTTTAGAATGGAATTTATTGTAGAAATTCCTTTGTATGTACCTGTGAATTTGTAACCTCTGCTGCCGATTGCTGGGAAAACCCTGTGTCCAATTTGATTCTTCTTATTGACCTTTTCAAACAATCTCTCCGAAATTAATGCACTCTTCATCTACACTATCTTATATTCTATCTATTTTATCTCCCTGAAAAGCCATTTCCATGAACTGAACCAGGAATAGCAGTTCCCTCTGTGGTTTACTCTTGATAGCTCCAGGTTTATGTGAATCATATCAGAGCCGTGGAAAAATTGGAGACACCAGATAATGTTCGTTTGATCAAGTAACACCGATCAAACAGCAAGATAGAACTCCGGCATTCAAGAAATAATCTATAACATTTATTGTATTATTATCATAATTTACCAAATTGTTGGCATGGACAGCAATTTCTGCAACTTCCTGTAACATTTTTCCGCCATTCTCCTTCTTCAATTCCTCACTCCAGCCTCTTACCTCTTGCTGTCACATGTCTATCACATTCCGTGATGTCCCGCCTTCTTCCATTTAACACATAGTCCACTCTCCTCCCCTATCAGATTTTTTCTCCGGGCCTCTCCCATCTGTCTATAATGTATTTAGCGACATGGCGCGGTATCGGTCTTTCATGTCCGATATTGTCACTTGCGTCGGTTCTGGGATTATTCTTGCCTAGGACTTTTAAGATGTTAATCTTGAACTCTACCCTGTGAGTAACAAAGCCCACATAATTTTATGCAATTTCAGTTTCCTTTAGACATCTTATATTTCATAGCTGATGCATGTTCCCTTTTACAAGTTGACTAGAATTCGGTTTTTTTTTGGGGGGGTGGGGATTGGGTAAAGCACATATGCTAAGGATTTAGACTGCACAGGTTCCAATGTACACTATACATTCCTCTTCTCGTGCCGTTGATGGGTTCTATAGCAGCATTTGCGTTCATTACCCTGGCATGCTCGGAATTAAATTATTGCAGAAATTCCTTTTTTATGGAACTGTGGAATTATAACCTCTATTTTCCAATGTTGAGAAAATTTTGTGTCCAATCTGATCTTTCACATTGATCCTTATTAACAATTTCTCCTTAAGAATGCACTCTGCATCTGTAATGCTATCTTATAATCTTTCCCCCTTATTTCCCTAAAATATCATTTCCATGAACTCAGTGAAGGAATAGCAGTTGCCCGTGATGCTTGCTCTTGATAGCAGTAGGTTTGCATTAACCATATCAGAGCCGTAGAAAAATTAGAGACAGCAGATATTTAGGTTTGATCACATAATACGTCGAAGAAACAGCAAGATAGAACACCAGCATTCAAGGAACAATTAATAGCGTTTATCACTCACCTAGATCATTTTCTCCCTGGGCCTTCACGACCACTGCAAATAGAAAGTTATAATATATTACATCAATTGCACATCATACCTGCATGAAATGTTCAAAGCCGCTTTACAGAAGAACCCTGTCATTATTCCGTAACTTCCTATTGACAGTGCCCTCTTCTCACAAACGCTATTCACAGTCCTCCCCATCTGATCAAACAGCAGCTTTAAAACGTTGATGTCTGTCAATCAGGCACTCGCTCTGCTGGAGATTCTTCGCCCCAAAAAACAGAATCATGATGGAAACAGAACAACCAGTGCGTGTATGGAGTCATTTAGTTATTCCATGACCCCACTCGTATCTCAAAGATACAATTTCACCGTAACCACGCCATTATGTAAATGTCTGGATCTGATCATCTGCTAACATAATAAATAAAAGTCGCGAACAGACACAAAAACAAAATATACACACGATCATGGTCAATCGAATCACATCGTTGCCTGCAGATTAAGCAAATACTAAAAACACAAAGATTCCCAGTATTTCCAAGCAATGTAGCTGATAATTTAGATTAGATTCAACTTTATTGTCATTGTGCCGAGTGCAGATACAAAGCCAATTTGAACCATTTATGGGAAGGAGAGTTCGGTCATGGCGTATATAACCTGTACACATTAAAAGTCTCTTTCCATATCTATCTATCAATCTATCAATCTATCTACATTTCTATCCAGCCAGATTTTACTCAGTTATTTGGTTGGCCGGGACTCAGAGGAGACCAGCGGGTAGCGCGACAGTCTGGTAACAAAACGTTTTTGACCTGACCTCCAGGCTCGTCGTAAAACGTTACAATCAAAGAGCAACCCGAGCTACCAATCATATCTTCCATCTGTCTGTCTCTCTGTTTGTCTGTCTGTCGAACAATCAACCTATTTATCGATTTGTCTATCTTTCTAACTATCTTTCTATTTGTCTATCTATCTACCTGGCCATCTCTCTCTCTCTGTCTACCTATCTATCTGCCTGTCTATCTATCTAACCATCTCTCACTCTCTACCTACGTAACCATCTATCCGTCTGTCCATTTATCTACTTACTTCTCTATCTCTCTGTTTAATTAAGGTTCAACAACCTGAATAAATTTTGTTTGAAAAGCCTCATCACGTGATGTGGACTAAACGAGAACTATCTGAAGCACATTTGTATTTGCACGAAACGTAGCAAATATTTACTTCAATTTCTTTGGAGTAATTATATCCGTTTGGACTGTGAGAGCAAAAGCGTTTCTTCTCACACCGTCATCCTTCCTTGCAGCCAACCTTCCTTGCATTTAATCATGCTGGATAAAATTATGCACCGATCTGTTTGCTCTGAGAGAGAGCTGGAGCAAGTGAAACGGCGAAGTGAGGAGAGGAAAGCAAAGTGTTAACCAGATTGACAGTAAGGCGGTACATTGGTTTAAACAGGGGTGGGAGTACTTGTTGAAACGTTACTTTTTCTTAGAAGCACTAAATTCGAATGCGGGCATATTAGTTAATCCCACATTTCGCAACAAATGTTAAATGCAGAAGTTTAACAAGTAACTATTGTAGAGCTTCAGCATTGTCATTATTAGCTACATTTTTCTTCCCCGTTCTGTGAAAATATCTCCTTCAATTAGTAATGTCGAAGATATTGAAGAGGTTATATGCAAAGATTTAGAAAAAATCATTTGTGCAAGTGACTGTTGGATATTACTTTTCCAATTTCTGAGGCTCGTTTCAGCAGTGCATGATCGCGTGACTCATCTACAGGAAACAGGGAAGTAAAAGTAATGATTGACATTGAAAGTGGATGATTTGATAGCAAATGATTTATAGCCCTGGGAGTAAGTTTGCTGCCTCTCGTGAAATTGTTGTGCGTCTGAAAATGTTGCAACTAGACGCTGAGGGCAGATTAATTTTCTCTAACCTCATCCTTTTCGCACGACAGATTCTCTTTCTCTTCATTGCATCTATCAACCTGTCTTTCTTCCTTCCTTTCTTGAATTTCGTTCTTTTGTCTGCCTCAGTCTCTCTGTTTCTTCTTTTCATTCTTTCTCTCATACTTCATTTCTTTCTCACTTCCTTTTTTGCTCTTCCTTCTTTCGCTATTTTCATCTTTCTCTCTTCTTTTGTTTCCTCTTCATTTCTTCTCATCCCTGTCATCCAAAATCACTTTATCCATGAAAGGATTTAGTTTTGTTGAAAATTACGGGAGCATCTGGTATTCTGAATGGAAATAAGTTGTTCGTTGTCTAAAAGATAACTGATTATTTCAGCAGGTCGCTGTGATACTATGTTTTCTAAAGTATCCTGGGTTCTCACCCCTCTGCTAGCAGATCTATCTCTCGGTGAGCCGCCTTTGCTGACACAGTAAGGAAGTGAGTTTAGATGCGTTTTAGGGTATACCAAATCTCTTAGAGATATTCCATGTGTTCTGTAGTGTCACATAAATCTTCTGGATGATATACAGGAAAGAAAAAAAGCAACAGGAAAATTTTAATGAAAAAAATAAAGCTTTCAACTGATAGTTTTAACCTGTAGCGTTCATCTAGAAAGCTATGATAACGGCAATCAGTGGCTTTATCTCAGTCAAGTGCTGATGCAAAGAAGACCGCGCCGTCGCAAAAAGGTTTCACAGAACAATCAACGGAAAACTATTTTCAGAAATATCCGGTCTCTGTATTTAATGTATATTCGTCACTGTGTAAATTGCTGGTCACAAGAGGAGGTTGTTGCACACAATTGCTTCCGACTACCAGTGCTCATTTCACAGAACTGAACGTGGGGTCAGTAATTGTTTCTGACAATTTTTCTGTAAATTTGACCTCTGCGACGATGTTATCGCAGCTCCATTAACCGGAATCTGCTGTTTGCTGGACTTTATTTCTATGCTCTACTGGCTTCCGTCTATGAACCACTGATCGGTTGATCGTGACTGCGTCGTTTCCACAGTTTGATTTGTCAATAATCACCTTAATACCCATTCTGCAGAATTACAACTATATCAACAAACTATCAAAGCAATAGTTTTACTTTTTTAAACAAAAATTTCCGATGCGTCTATTTCTGGTGATGCGGTAGAGAATTGCAATAATCTGGAAACCGAACTATTTTAGAATTCGTTTTTTAAAAATATTTTCTTACCCCTTATTGGTGGAGTTCATGTGCACTTTTCTCTCCATCTTGGATCCTTTACCAGAAGCCGGGGACCTTGAGGGTTCGGTGCAGTATCCTTGCTGTTCCCAGTAGTGCTCTCTTCTGGACCGAGACCTCAGATATTGTTTCCGGGATTTGTTAGAACGACTCTCCTCGTCCAGGTGGCACAGCTCCCAGTGCTTCTCTCACCACCGGTATTACTCTGGCTATAACCTTCCACACTCTTTCTGTCTGCTCTTTCAACCTCTGGTATTTCTCCAAGTTCTCACATTCTTTCGTCCTGATGTTACTATCATTCGGGATTGGCATGTCTATTACTATTGCTTTCTTCTGTTCCCAGTACCTGTTTATCAGTCGGTGTTTGAAAGTCCCACACCCACTTAGATTTGTCAATCTCCACTACATTCTCGGGTGTTTGCTATTTGGATTTGGGAGTGTCCACTTCCTGTAACTTGATTCTGCTGCTCGGTGAATGTTGTCCCTGCCTGCATCTTGCATCCTGCTACTACCTGCTGGATGGTTTCCGCGGATTCCTTGCACAGTCTGCATCTTGGGTCTTGTCTGGAGTGAAAGACTTCTGCTTCTAATGTTGCTGTGCTCAGCACCTGTTCTTGTGCAGCCATAAGCAGCGTCTCAGTTCTACCCTCAGCCTGCCATTTCCAGTCATTGGTAGGAATTTCTTATGTCAGCCACCTCTGATATCTGGCGATTGTACATCGCGTTCGGTGGCTTTTCCTGTCATGGCCTCTGATCCTCTGGCTCTCTTCAATTACACACATGTCCCCTGCTTGCTATCTGAGTTATTCTCCTAGCTGGTTGTCCATCGACGCCAGTTTCCTGACATCTTCACAGATGTTTTGCATTTCTTCCAGAAGGGAGTCTTTCACCTTTATCCCGGCAGCTGTACATTCGCTCGACGTTGGACTTCGAAAGCAATCCTCCATGTACTGTTAGCATTTTCGCTTATACAGTGTTATGGAAAAGTGTGGGCACCCCGGTCAAAATTTTTGTTATTGTTAATAGTTAAGCGGGTAAAAGGTAAACAGATTTCCAAAATGCATGATGACACATTTCTTCAATATTTTAAGCAAGAAAACGTATTCATGTCCATCTTTTACCATTTCAAAATTACAAAAAAAAAGGAAAAGGGCCCGAAGAAAAAGTTTGGGCATCCTGCATGGCAGTACTTAGTAACACATCTTTTGGCAAGTATCACAGCTTGCAAACGCTTTTTATAGCCAGCTAAGAGTCTTTCAATTCTTGTTTGGGGGATTTTCGCCCATTCTTCCTTGCAAAAGGCTTCTAGTTCTGTGAGATTCTTGGGCCATTTTTCATGCACTACTCTTCTGAGGTCTATCCACAGATTTTCGATGATGTTTAGGTCAGGAGACTGTGAGGGCCATGGCAAAACCTTCAGCTTGCGCCTCTTGAGGTAGTTCTTTCTGGGTTTTGAGGTGTGTTTAGGATTATTACAAACCCTCCTCTTTTCATTTTCGGCTTTTTTTTTACAGATGGTATGACGTTTGCTTCCAAATTTTCTGGTATTTAATTGAATTCATTCTTCCGTCTGTCAGTAAATGTTCTCCATGCCATTAGATGCAACATAAGCCCAAAACATGATCGATCCACCCACGTGCTTAACAGTCGGAGAGAGGTTCTTTTCATGAATTTCTGTACCCTTTTTTCTCCAGACATACCTTTGCTCATTAAGGCCAAAAATTTCTATTCAAAAGATTCAAAGGAACATCTAAACAAACCTGATGCATTTTGGAAACACGTCCTGTGGACTGATGGAATTAAAATAGAACTGTTTGGCCGCAATGAGCAAAGGTATGCTTGGAGAGAAAAGGGTGCAGGACTTCATGAAAAGAAACCCTTCTCCAACTGTTGAACACAGGGGTGGATTGATCATGCTTTGGGCTTGTATTACAGCAGTTGCACGGGGAACATTTAGTGGGAGAGGGAAGAATGAATTCAATTAAATGCCAGCAAATTCTGGAAGCAAACATCACACCGTCTGTAAAAAAAAAGCCGAAGAAGAAAAGAGAATGGCTTCCACAACAGGATAATGACCCTAAACACACATCAAAATCCACAAAGGACTACATCAAAAGCCGCAAACTGAAGATTTTGCCATGGCCCTCACTGTCCCCTGACCTAAACATCATTAGAAATCTGTTGATTGACCTCAGAAAAGTAGTGCATGCAAGACTGCCCAAGAGTCTCAAGGAGCTAGAAGCCTTTTGCAAGGAAGAATGTGCGAAAATCCCCCAAACAAGAATTGAAAGACTCTTAGCTGGCTACAAAAAATACTTGCCAAAGGGGGTGTTACTAAATACTGCCATGCAGGGGCCCAAACATTTGCTTCGGGTCCTTTTCCTTTTTTGTTATTTTGAAACGGTAAAAGATGGAAATTAAAAAAAAAGTTTCTTGCTTAAAATATTAAAGAAATGTGTCATCTTTAACTTTATGCATTTTGGAAATCAGTTCATCTTTTATTCGCTTAGCTATTCACAGTAACAAATATTTTAACCAGGAGTGCACAAACGTTTGCATGCCAGTGTATATATAGTATTCCCGGCATTTTTCATGAGACATGCCGAGAACATAAGTCAAAATAAGATAGGTTAGACAATGGAGAGGCTAGCAGAATTTTTGTAGTCGTTGTAAGAAAACAAAGTGTTGAAGCGGAAATGCGGCTTGAGCTTAGATACACATCATGCCGGATGAACTGGGGCAAGTGTGTATTTCAGCAACTTGTTAGCAAAGTAAAACAAATGCACACATTTTGCAGTGTAATTTACTGAAAGCAACTGAATAATGGAGGTGGAGGATGCACAGGACAGAAAATGAATTTGCAGTAGAATCAGCAGCAGTAATGTAACAAGTTGAAATGAAGCTACAAGATTATGCTTTTAAGGTTTAACCCGAATAAATATTAACGTCATGAATAATACACGCATTGTGAAAATGATTGTATCTGGTACAGCGTTAAACGTGCTGGATGTCATAAAGTAAAGAGGCAGTATTAACTGAAAATAACAGTAACTCAGAGAAAGAGGAACTTGTCCCCACATGGTAGGAACTTTGATAGAACACAACTAAATATAAAGCAAACTATCCGCCGACACAGGGAAACATCTTGCATCATTTCTTCCTCTTTGAACTCCATGCATGCACATTTTCTACCATCAAAAAGCAATAAACTATCGATTGTACAGTGGAAAATTTTGCAACCCATAGTTTGGAATTTAGTTTCGCCGCTAAGCATCCCTCAGTATTTCCTCTTGTACCAAAAAGCAGTAGTATTTTTTTAAATTCAGTACAGAAACACAAATTGCCAAAGAACAGCGATGCGGGTGTAGAAGAGCAAAGTAAAAATGAAGCAGGTAAACGTATCAATAATGCAGAAAAAAAACCTAACAGCGTTTAAATGCCTGTTCGCGGGACAGCAGTTGGAGAAATTCCATAAATTTGTATCGACATGTTGGCTATATCCCTAGTTTGATGCTCTACGATAGCTTACGCGGAGCATTTAGCCTGCACACTCCGGCTGTCAGGGTAAGTTGCCGGTACTGAATACATTCGTTCAAATACAGATAGTTTCACAACTCACCAAATAACAGCAACAAAGCGGCCGTGATCATGATCTATTTTGTACCGCTTGGACACATCAGTATTCTGCGCGGAGAAGATTCTGAGACTGCTGTTACTTCCAGGAACGGTTAAGAGTATGACTGCAGAAGGGAGGAGCTGAAAGGAGCACGTGACCTCGGACAGACCACGTGGGTGCAGAATTCGGTAATTCGGCGCATTGAATCTGCTCCACCATCCCATCCGGGATTTTTTATAATACCTCTTAAACCCATTCTCCTACTTTCTTCGGGGAACCTTTAATTTAGTTACTGGGCAAGAACCAATCAACATACAATTTAAAGGTACCCAATATCATGGACGCCTCAACTACGTCAAGCAATGAATTCTACAGAGTTGCCATTCTATTGTCAAGGAAATTGCTCCTGATCTCTGTTGTAACAGATGGATACACAATTGACCCCAAAGGAACTAACAGTGTGACAGTAACATTACAAGTGCACAGATATATAGAAATATTAGAAGACAAGTAAAAATAATAAAAAAGTTACCTCAAGCATTCTAACAGGAGGTAAATCATCACTTCTTCTGCTATAGGTTGACTCATTATTGACCCTAAGAGCCGAGGTAAGGATGATCTCATGGCGCTCTTTGGAGCATGGAAGTTGTAGCAGTCTATTAATAAAGACGCCACTGTGTTCAGCCAAAGTGGCATGCAGGAGGGGAGAAACATTGTCCAGGTTTGCTAGGATTTGACTTAGGGTCCTTTGTTCTTCCACAGGCTCCAGCGTGTCAATTTGACTCCTGTAACAGAGCCAGCTTTACTGATCCGCTTGTTGAGCCTGTTGGTATCACACATGTTGATGTCATTACCCCAACACAGCACACATAGAAGATTGTACTGTCAACAGCACGTGGGTAGAATATGGGAAGGAGCTGCTTGCATACTCCAAAGGATCCCTATCTCCTCAGGAAGTAGAGGTGACTGTGGTCCTTCGTGCACACAGTTTTGGTGCTTCACGCAGGTCTGTAAACCAGGTGCACACCGAGGTACTTGGAGGTCCTCACCACATGCAATGGCATGAGAGTGGAATTGGCCAAGGTTGACTGTAAAGGGACAATAGCAGGAAAGATAGAAGAACAGAAATGGCAGAGTTTCTGCGAAAAATGCGGGAAATGCAGGACAGATATATTCCAAATACTAATAAAATTTCGAATGAAAAAAGGACACTACCATGTTTGAGAAGTGAAGTCAGAGCCAAAGTAAAAGCTAAAGAGAGGGCATACAATCAAGCCAATGCTAGTAGACAGATAGCGGATTGGGAAGCTTTTACAAACTTGCTGAAGGAAACTAAAAAGGTCAGTAGGAAGGCAAAGATGGATTATGGAAGGAAGCTGGCGACTGATATCAACGAAGTACTAAAATCTTTTCTATATAAGGGGTAAAAGAGAGTTGAGTGTAGATATAGAACCAATAGAAAATGACGCTGGAGAAACGCAGAGATGGCAAAGGAACTGAATGTGTATTTTGCATCAGTCTTCACAGTGGAAGACATCTGCAGTGTACCGGACACTCAAGAGTGTCGGGGAAGTGAAGTTTGTACAGTGAAAATCAGGACTGAGAAAGTGTTCAGGAATCTTAATTGTAAGAGTGTGGATAAACCTCCGAGAATTGATGAAATGCACCTTCGGGTTCTGAAGGATATAGCAGGAGAGATTGCGGAGGCATTAAAGATGATCTCTCAAGAGCCGATGGATTCTGACATTGTACTGGAAGACTGGAGAATTGCAAATGTTACTCCGCTAATTAAGAAGGGTGGGAGGCAGCAGAATGGAATCTATAGACCCTTTAGCCTGACATCAGTGGTTGGAAAGTTGTTGTTATCGATAGTTAGGGATGAGATTACGGAGTACCTGGAGGCACATGAAAAGATAGTCCAAAGCCAGCGTGGTTTCCTGCAATTAAAATCTTGCTTCAATAACCTACTGCAAATTTGTGAGGAAATTGCAAGCAGGGTAGACAAAGGTGATGAAGTGGATGTGGTGTAATTGGATTTTCAGAAGCCCTTTGACAAGGTGCCTTACAGTAGGTTGTGTAGCAAGATAAGAACCCGTGGAATTGCAGGGAAGTTAATAGCATAGGTGGAGAATTGGTTGTTCAGCAGAAGCAGAGAGTGGGAATAAAGGGATCCTTTTCTGGCTGGCTGTCGGTTACCAGTGGAGTTCCACAGGGATTGGTATTGGGACCGCTGCTTTTTACGATGTATCACAATGATTTGGACTATGGGATTAATGGATTTGTGGCTAAATTTGCCGATGATATAAAGATAGGTGGAGGAGCGGATGGTACTGAGGAAACAGAGAGCCTGAAGAGAGACATAAATATTTTAGGGGAATGGGAAAAGAAATGGCAAATGAAATACAGTTTGGAAAGTCTAAGGCCATGTAGTTTGGTGGAAGAAATAAATGGGTAGTCTGTTATTTAGATAGAGAGAGAATTCAAAACGTAGAGGTGTAAAGGGTTTTGGGAGTCCTTGTGCAGGATGGTCTAAAGGTAAATTCACGTTGAGTCGCTGATGAAGAAGGCGAATGAAATGTTGGCATTCATTTATAGAGGTATAAAATATAAGAGCAGGAATGTTGGGAATCAAAAGCCACTCGTGAGACCACAGTTGAAGTATTGCATGTAGTTTTGGGTTCCTTATTTTAGAATCGATATACTGACATTGGGCAGGGTTCAGAGAAGATTCACGAGAATGCTTTGAAGAATGAAAGGGTTACAGTATGAGGAACGTCTGGCAGCTCTTGGGCTGTAGTGCCTGGAGTTCAGGAGAATGAGCGGGATCTCATAGAAACATTCCGAATATTAAAGGCCTAAACAGATGAGATATGGCAAAGTCATTTCCCATTATAGCGGAGTCCATGTCAAGAGGGCACAAATTCAAGATTGCAGGACGTCCACTTAAAACAGAATAGCGGACAAATAACTTTAGTGAGAGGGTGATAATTTTGTAGAATTTGTTGCCACGCACGGCACTGGAGTCCGAGTCATTGGGTGAATTTAAAGCAGAGATAGATAAACTCTTTATTTGTCAGGTCATCAAAATGTATGGGGAGAAGGCAGCTGAGTTGGGATGGCTTGAAATGAAATGATTGGATCAGTCATGATTGAATGCTGGAGCAGATTCGATGAGCCGAATGTCTCCTTCTGCTCCTATATCTTATGGTCTTATGGTTTTATGGTCATCCACATCCTCACCATTAACAGTATCAAGGAACAGTGCAAGCTTAGTCTTCCTGAAGTCCATCATCATCTTTTTTGTCTTACTGATGTTGAGCTGCAGTTGATTCAGCTTGCACCATTTAACAACATCTCCACCAGTGCCCTGCATTTATCCTCCCGTCCTCCCTTCCTTTTTTGGAGTCATCACAGAATCTCTGCAGATGACGTGACTCAGTGTTGTATCTAAAGTCTGAGGTATACAGGGTAAAAATGAATGTAGTCAATACGGTCCTCTGTGGGGCCATGTGCTGCGTAGAGCCATATCTGACATCCATCTGTGTAGCCACACAAACTGTGGTTCTCCAGTCATTATCCAGGATGATATAGAAGTGCCAACCTACACTGACCGGAGCCCTTTCCCCCAGCAATGAGGGCTGTATGGTATAGAAGGTACTTGAGAAATAAAGATAAACAAGATTCTCACAGTGCTGCCGTGCTGAGCTCTTCTCACCTACTCAGTAATGAGGGTTGATCTGTGGAGTTTGGGGAGTTGGTGGACGGTGGGACTGGTGGGGTGGAGTTCAGGAAGATATAAGTTGGAATGTGAAGGTATGAATAGATGGTTCATGGCCAGGAGGGTATGTAGACGCTGTTGTTCATCCATGAGTTGAACGAGACGAGGTAGGAGGGAAGAAATGAGGCGGTGGTGCTGAGGGAGCATTTTGTGTCTCGACGCCTAGATTGGTGTGCTGACAGGGGAGTGAACAGAAGGGCAATTGTCAATTGTATTAAGAATAGGTTTTCTGCCATCTCAATTCTTAATAAGTGCAATTTTATAGACCTTCACTGTAATTCTAACTCAGGAATACCCTATCACTACTACATTCCGTTTATTTCCCATTCCTCTCAGAGTCACAGAGGCAGACTCAAGTGCCAGAGATTCAGTTGCCGCCGACGTGGATCGTCCCTCCTCACGAAACAGTATCGAAAGTGGTAGACTTATTAATGAGGGTAATGATCAGAAGGGTAGTCTGCACTCCTTCAATTACTTACCCCTCTCTTTACTAGCTGCTACGTGGATTCTGCAACCTAACGGCGACTGCAGCCTTTTAGCTCCTATTTATCAGATCTTCGTTCTCCCATACGAGGCGAAGGTCAGCCACATTGAGCTGCAGTTCCCTAACACATTTGTAAGGAGCTGCAGCTGGATTCACATCTTGGAGCTTTAATTATATTATATAACATTTAACTTCGAGAGTTCATACTTATAAATATGAATCAGATCTGCAGCTGAGATATGGGAGGTTAATCACTAAATGGAGGGAGATCAAATCGAAGTAAAATCATTGAAATATGTCAGAGCTCCTCGTGACATACAGGGAGACCATTCGGTCCGTCTATTAGAACCATACAGCATTACAGCACCGAAACATGCCTTTTGGTCCTGCTTGGCTGTGTCGAACCATTTATTTTCTGCCTTGACCCACTGATCTGCACCTGGACCATATCCCTCCATAGACCTCTCATCCATGTACCTGTCTAAGTCTTACTTAAATATTAAAAGTGAGCCCGCATTTACCACTTCATCTGGCTGCTCATTCCACACTCCCACCACACTTTGTGTGAAGAAACAGCCACACCCCCCCATGTTCCTTTAAACTTTTCCGCCTTCACCCTTAACACATATCCTCTATTTTATTTCTCCCCTAGCCTCAGTGGAAAAAAGCCTGCTTGCATTCACTCTATCTATACCCATCATAATTTTGTATACCTCTATCAAATCTCCCCTCATTCTTCTACGGTCCAGGGAATAAAGTCCTAACCTATTCAACCTTTCTCTGTAACTCATTTTCTCAGGTCCCGGCAACATCCTTGTAAACCTTCGCTGCACTCTTTCAACTTTATTGATATCCTTCCTGTAATTCGGTGACCAAAACTGCACACAGTACTCCAAATTCGGCCTCACCAATGCCTTATACAGCCTCACTGTAAGATTCCAACTTTTATACTCAATACTTTGATTTGTAAAGGCCAATGTACCAAAAGCTCTTTTTACTAACCTATCAAACTGTGACGCCACTTATAGGCAATTCTGTATCTGCATTCCCAGATCCCTCTGTTCTATTGCACTCCTCAATGCCCTACCATTTACCTTGTATGTTCTACCTTGGTTTTTCCTTCTAATGTGCAATACCTCACACTTGTCTGTATTAAACTCCATCTGCCATTTTCAGCCCATTTTTTCAGCTGGTCCAAATCTCTCTGCAAGCTTTGAAAACCTTCCTCACTGTGGACTACACATCCAATTTTTGTATTATCAGGAAATTTACTGATCCAATTTACCATATTATCATCCAGATAGACAGATATACTTTATTGATCCCGAGGGAAATTGGGTTTCGTTACAGCCGCACCAACCAAGTATAGAGTAGAAATATAGCAATATAAAACCATAAATAATTAAGTAATAATAAGTTAATCATGCCAATTGGAAATAAGGCCAGAACCAGCCTATTGGCTCAGGGCGTCAGACACTCCCAGAGAGGAGTTGTAAAGTTTGATGGTCACAGGCAGGAATGACTTCCCATGACACTCAGTGTTACATCTCGGTGGAATGAGTCTCTGACTAATGTACTCCTGTGCCTAACCAGTACATTATGGAGTGGATGGGAGACATTGTCCAAAACGACATGCAACTTGGACAGCATCCTCTTTTCAGACACCACCGTCAGAGAGTCTAGTTCCACCCCAACAACATCACTGGCCTTACGAATGAGTTTGTTGATTCTTTTGGTGTCTGCTACCCTCAGCCTGCTGCCACAGCACACAACAGCAAACATGATAGCACTGGCCACCACAGACTCGAAGAACATCCTCAGCATCGTCCGGCAGATGTTAAGCAACCTCAGTCTCCTCAGGAAATAGAGACGGCTCTGACTCTTCTTGCAGACAGCCTCAGTGTTCTTTGACCAGTCCAGTTTAGTGTCAATTCATATCCCCAGCTATTTGTAATCCTCCACCATGTCCACACTGACCCCTTGGATGACCCAGCACTGATCCCTGTGGCACACCACTAGGCACAGGCCTCCACTCAAAGAAGCAATCCTCCATTACCACTCTCTGACTTCTCCCATTGAGCCAATGTCTAATCCAAATTACTTGTCAAAGGTTTTACTGAAGGCCATGTAGACAATTGCTTTCCCTTCATCCACTTTCTTGGTAACCTCCTCGAAAAACTCTAACAGGGGTTTGTTGAACTTGACCTACCACGCACAAAGCCGTGTTGCCGCTCCCTAGTAAGTCCTTGTCTATCTAAATACTTGTAGATCCTATCTCTGAATACTCCTTCCAATAATTTACCTACTTCTGACGTCAAACTTACCGGCCTAAAATTTCCCAGATTACTTTTAGAGCCTTTTTGAAGCAAAGGAACAACATGGGCTATCATGCAATCCTCTGGCACCTCACCCGTAGATACCGAGATTTTAAATATATCTGCCAGGGCCCCTGAAATTTCAACACTAATCTCCTTCAAGGTCGTAGGGAATACCCTATCAGGTCATGGGGATTTATCTACTCTGAGTTGCCTCAAGATAGCAAGCACCTCCGCTTCAATCTGTATAGTTCCATGACTTCGCTACTTGTTTGCCTTATTTTCATTGACTCCATGCCAGTTTCCTTAGTAAATACAGATGCAAAGAAAAACATTTAAGATCTCCCCAATTTCCTTTGGTTCCATACATAGCCGACCACTCTGATCTTCAAAAGGACCAATTTTATCCCTTACGATCCTTTTGCTCTTAATTCACCTGTTGAAGCTCTTTGGACTATCGTTCACCTTGACTGCCAAAACTACCTCATGTCTTCTTTTAGCCCTCCTGATTTCTTTCTTAAGTATTTTTGCACTTCCTATACTCCTCAAGCTCCTTATTTGCTCCCTGTTGCCTATACAAGTCACACATCTCACTCTTCTTCTTAATCAGGGTTCGAATATCCCTCGAGAGCCAAGGATTCTTATTCTTATTCACTTTGTCTTTAATACTGACAGGAATATGCACACTCAGCACTCTCAAAATTTCTCTTTTAAAGGCCTCCCACTTACCAACCTAATCCTTGCCAGAGAACAGCCTGTCCCAATCCACACTTTTTAGATCCTTTCTCATTTCTTCAAATTTGCCCTTTTTCCAGTTTAGAACCTCAACCCGAGGACGAGATCTTTCTTTATCCATGATCAAGTTGAAACTAATGGTGTTATGATCACTGGAACCAAAGTATTCCCCTACACACACTTCCGTCACCTGTCCTAACTCGTTTCCTAATAGGAGAACAAATATTGCATCCTCTCTAGTCGGTACCTCTATATATTGATTTAGAAAAAATCCTGAACACATTTTACCAGCTCTAGCCCTTTAACAGCATGGGAGTCCCAATCAATATGTGGAGAATATTCAATATTCTATCAGAGTTATTCAATCTATCAATGCTTCCCATTTTCCCAATGACATTATCTCAGCAAAATCCTACTGAAAGCCAAAGCGCTCCGATGCACATGAAGAAAACTTTTACAGTTATTAACAAATCTATACTGAGTTTCCAATAGATATATGAATATAGTTTATCATCCGCTGTGAGCTGTGTCGGAAGCTGTCTCGTCTTTGTCTATTCCCTCCATTGATGCTGCCTGGCCTGCAGTTTTTATGCAGAATGTTGTGTAGCTTTCCCTCAGTGTTCATCAGCTCTTTTAGAAGCTGAATTTTAAAGATTTCAAAGTTAACATTTTTCTCAAAATACATAAATATCTCCATATACTACCCTCAAATTCATTTTTTTTACAGATATTCAAAGTAAATTAAAAAAAACACTATTCTACCAATAAGAAAACTACACACAACGAAGCACCGGCAAACAAATAATCAACAAAATACAATCAACTGTGTACCTCGCTATCAGGTGAGGGTAAACGTGCCAGACGAGGGTCACCAATTGAACAAAAACAAATGGTAAGCCGCAACTGCACGTTAGTGGAAAGGGGTTTAACTTAGTGCCAGGTGGGGAAAAAAGAGCAAAAACTGCACAAAAGCTGTGAAGAATAAAAGTTTTTACAATTAGACAAATGAAATGAAACGTGAATGCATAGAAATTTACAGAGGCTTTCTCCATAACACAGTTGTTTGTTAACTTTCCAATATATTATTCACCAGCCGTCAGGTCCACCCTCTCGGAAAAGCTGGACTAAGTGAACAAATTTCCCTGCGTAGTATGTAGTGCGCCTGCTCCTGCTAATCCAGGAAATATTTTAGAATGCCCAAACTGTCCATAGGGCCTTTTGGGACCAGTCTGCTGTCTACAAACCTATATAACACTGTGAGTGAAAATAAATGAAACTATCTGAAATGCCTGTGTCTGGAATCCTTATTGTTATGAGTTTTAAACCTGTAGAGGACGTTAACTGAAGGGTTTGTATTGATTAGCCAAGCTGGCGATGGTTTTACGTTTGGGGCGTGTAAATGCTGAACTCCCAAGAACTGCAGAATGGGAGGGCAAAGTGTGTGGACTACAGGGGAAATTAAACCAACAACAGAACAATGGGAATTAACCGGGCAAAGGAGCAAGTTTTTCGGGAGAATTAGGATTACCAAACTGTTTGGCCTGCTCTTCTAGATTGCACATGGTGGACAATCGAGAGAGATATTTTGCCATGACGTTGTGCTGCCCAGCCTAATGACGGATGTTGAAATGGAACGGTTGTAGAAGCAGGTACCATCTCATTGTGCGGTCATTGTGGTGTTTCCAGGAGCGGAGCTAGGTGAGATCTTGGTCTCCAGAATGAATACGCTGCTAAAGGATAATACAACAGGGTCACCAAGGCCCTTTTATGGTAGGAGCTTCCTTATCAACAGTGTCTTTATCTTACCTGGTAACAGCTAAGGACTAAACCGCAATACCGGCTGTTCTTCTCCCTCTTTCCTCTGGGCGAGACCTGCTCCAATCCACACTGTTGAGGCGCCGACTTGGACGGTGAATGATTTGGTGAGGTCTGGATTGATGAGGTCCTGCAGGGAACTCAAATTCTCCTTCAGGTGCAAAGAGCTCCTCACATTCTATGGTCCTCCGGAACGATTTTTTTGTAGATTTTAGCGTCGCTTCTGTTAGTAGGACCGGCAAGCTGGCAAACTGAGGGATAAAAGAGCGATACCACCAATTAACGCCAGGAAGGGCTGGACTTGTTCCTTCGCGTGTGGCCGGGGACTATTTGTGATGACCTCGACCTTGTCGACCAGTGACTATAGACATTAGACAATAGGTGCAGGAGTAGGCCATTCGGCCCCTCGAGCCAGCACCGCTATTCAATGTGATCATTGCTGATCATCCACAATCAGTACCCCGTTCCTGCCTTCTCCCCATATCCCTTGACTCCGCTATCTTTAACAGCTCTATCTAACTCTCTCTTGAATGCATCCAGAGCATTGTCTTCCACTGCCTTCTGAGGCAGAGCATTCCATAGATCCACAACTCTCTGGGTGAAAACGTTTTTCCTGAACTCCGTTCTAAATGGCCTACCCCTTATTCTTAAACTGTGGCCTCTGATTCTGGACTCCCCCAACATCGGGAACATGTTTCCTGCCTCTAGCGTGTTCAATCCCTTGATAATCCTATATGTTTCAATCAGATCCCCTCTCATCCTTCAGAATTCTCAAAATTTAGAAAAAATCCTCAAATATTCCAGAAGATTAGTTTAGCATAATTTCCTCTTCGTAAATCCATGCTGACTCGGACCGATTCTTTTACTGCTATCCAAATGTGCTGCTATTTCATCTTTTATAATTGACTCCAGCATCTCCCTACCACTGATGTCAGGCTAATTGGTCTGTAATTCCCCGTTTTCTCTCTCCCTCCTTTCCTACAAAAATGTGGGATAACATTAGCTACCCTCCAATCCTCAAAACTGACCCTGAATTTATAGAATATTGGAAAATGATTACCAATGCGTCCACGATTTCTAGAGCCACCTCCTGAAGTACCCTGGGATGCAGACCATCAGGCCCTGGTGAGTTATCAGCCTTTAGTCCCATCAGTCTACCCAACACCATTTTCTGCATATTGTGAATTTCCTTCAGTTCATCCGTTTCCCTAGGTCCTCTGGCCACTATTATATCTGAACTAGTTCTAGCCCTAGAAGCTAGCCCAGTTAACGTGTTTTAGCGCGGGCCCACTTTATTTGACATCTTCACCCCCCTGGGTTCACTTACCCCAAGGTAATTGTAATCGCATCAGAGAGTCGTATAATAATATAGCATAGAATGAGTCTCTTGGTGCGTAAGTCAAATTGGTGAATACCTTTGACACGTAAACTTTGACCGCTCGGCCAAGAGACAATCGGGGTCTCTCTTGAGGAGCTGGAAAGAGAAGGAATAAGTCGTTTTAGACTTCTGAAGGTGACATGTAAGAGCACATTCTTTCCGAGGAGCTGCATGTTTTTCATGTTTGTGTCCTTCCATTTTGAAATATTATGTACAACAATAGGCTTCCCTGGAGACAAGTTGTGACATACATCTGGATGTTTGCAGACGGCTTGTACTTAGGCAATTTTCCCTCCTGGCAAAGGCAGAAGAGGTCAATAGACTGTGGTAGATAGTATATTGTACATCTGCAGATTATATCTGTCCTTTCAAATATTTTTTTCTACAAACCGCGTGCGTCATTGCATACTATTCATACTGAAGTCCATAAACATTAAACTCACCTACGACATTTATCTGTACTGTTGTACTGTTATCCGATTCGACATTTCTCCCAAGCACATTGCATGTGTAAGCACAGTTGTAATATTCCCAGCCGTACAATGTTGCCACGATAGTAAAATTGGCGCTGTCTCGCTCAGTATTAGTGGGTTCAATTGATACATCTGCCCCC
The DNA here is from genome assembly GCF_048418815.1 of Hemitrygon akajei. Taxonomy (NCBI): domain Eukaryota; kingdom Metazoa; phylum Chordata; class Chondrichthyes; order Myliobatiformes; family Dasyatidae; genus Hemitrygon; species Hemitrygon akajei. The sequence goes on from NC_133147.1 coordinate 56,286,333, forward strand.
TCTTCGTACATGAGAACTGTATTGTTCGAATCTACACTCTTCGCTGTTTTACAAGTGAAAGTAATCACTTCACTGGACACATAGACTCCGTCCTCACGGTCAGATGACAATATAGGTTTCTCCAGATGAACTGCAAATACAGAGAATAAATCGATTCAGACCGCGCAATGCTGGCTCAGGGAAATCTTTACACGTGTTTAGCTAATATTAATATGTTATTTAAAGTCTCGTCTGAATTTTCTACAGACCCGTTATTTCCGACGATTTGTCACATTTAGTAAGTTTCCCCCGCGGTGAACAAAATCTATCTGCGTATGTCGAAGATAGCTAACTGTTGTAGCAACGTGCAACCATTCTGTTGTGTTAGAATGGAATATTATCATAACGTTACTTGTTTTGTTTTCATAATTATCCAAACTGATGGTGTGAACATGATTACTTCAACTTCCAGTAACATTTTGGTTGCCATTCCCCTTCTTTCTTCTTCAATTCTTCAACCTGGCCTCTTACCTTTTGTCTGTACATGTCTGTCATCAGTCTTTGATGCTTCTTCTCCTCCCCTTGCTCCTATAATCCACTCTCTTCACCTATCGGATTCCTCTTTCTCCGGCCGTTTACCTTTCCCATCTGTCTATAACTTATTTAGGGATTGGCACGGAATAAGCCTTTCGGGTCCCTTCAAGCTGCTATGATATTGTCACGCGCATCGGTTCTGTGATTGATTCTGCTTAAGACTTTTAAAAGCTGATCTTGAACTCTACCTTGTGAATAGTAAACACCACATCATTTAAAGCAATTTCAGTACCTTCTAGAGATCTGAAATTACATAGTGGATGTCTGTTTCCTTTCACAAGCCTGCGACAATTCAGTTTCCTTAGGGTTGGCATAAAACAGATATGCTGAAAATGTAGACTGTACAGGTCCCAATGGACCTTGTACATTTATCTTCGTGTGACGTTGATGGGTTCCATATTGGCACGCGTTGTTTGCCGTGTTATGTATGGAATGAAATTGAATTCAGCAATTCCTTTCCCTGCAACTGTGGAATTATAACCTCTGAATTTGAAAGTTGAGAAAATTTGCATCCAATTTGAAACTTCGAGTCGACTTTTATTAACAATCTCTACTTAAGAAATGCACTCTGGATCTATACTATCTTATAATCTTTCCTTCCTGAAATCTATCTCCCTAAAATATCATATCCGTGAACTCAGCCAAGGAATAACAGTTGTCTCTGATGTTTACTCTTGATAGCGGTAGGCATCAATCATATCAGAGCCGTAGAAAAAAGTAGAGACAACAGCTAATGTTGGTTCAATCATATATCGATCAAACAGCAAGATACAACAACGCCATTCAAGAACAATCGACATTTGTCACCGACCTTGAACATTTTCACTCTGGGCCGTGACCACTGTATAGAGAAAATTATAACAAGTTACAACAATTCTACATTCTACCCACCTCCATATTTCGTTCAAACTAGCTTCGCAGAAGAGCCCTCGTCATTATTCCATGACTTCCTATTGGCGGCGCTGTCTTCCCACAAATCCCATTCCCAGTCCTTCCCATCTGTTCAAGCATCAATCAGCTTTGTAACTTCTATTTCTGTCAATCAGGCACTCTCTCCGCTAGACATTATTCGCACATAGAACATATGACGAAACATTTGCGACCTAACCTCCTGGCTCAGCATGGATCTCTACAAAACTCCCTAACCGAGCTACCAAACTTCTCTTTCATACATCTACCTATCTGTGTATCTATCTATCTATCTATCTATCTATCTATCTATCTATCTATCTATCTATCCAACAATCTCTCTCTCTCCCTCTTCCATCCCTCTATCCTCCCCCACTCTCTCCCTCTCCCTCTCTCTGTCTGTCCCTCTACAATTTATCAAACTGAATAGATTCTGTTTTAAAATCCCTACCAAGATGATTAACTGAACGAGTTCTATAAAGAAAAGATATTTGTATTTGCAGGAAGAGAAAGGAATATTTACTCCAGTTTCTTCAGAATAATCACTTTGATTGGGATGTGAGGATAAACGCTTTTGTTCTGTAGATTTTTGAAGCCGGACAGTTTTAGACTTCCGCATATATCTCACTCGGTCTGTACCCAACCGCCAACCAACCTTGCAGAACGTTTAAACATGCTGGGTAGTGCTGTGCATCGATCTGTTTGCTCTTTCGGAGAGCTGGAGCAAGTGAAATGGCAAAGTGAGGAGAAGAAAGCAAAGTGTTAACCAGATTGACAGTTACGTGGGAAATTGGTTGAATCGGAGTTGGGAGCTTGTGCTTGCTGAAAACTTACTATTCTTAGAAACATCAAGTGGGCATTTTAGTCAGTCCCACATTCCTTAACAAATGTTAAATGCAGAAGATTAACAAATAGCTATTGTGGAGGTTCAGCATTGTCTGTGTTAACGACATTTGCCTTGCCTGTGCTGATAGAGTCTCTTCCAACTAATTACGTCAGACATACTTGAATAGTCTATGTACCAATATTTAGAACAGTCTCTCAGTGCAAGAGGCTGTTGTGCAGTACTTTTCCAAGTATTGAGCCTCCTCTCAGAAGTGCATGAACCCGTGAGTCATCGACAGGGAAGAGGGAAGTGAAAGCGAACATTGACATTGAAATTAGAAAAAAAAATGATAGAAAATTAGTTATGGCCTTGCGAGTAAATTTTGCCTCTCCTGAAATTGTTGTGCGTCTGAAAGTGATGGAACTAAACCCTGAGGGTAAATAAATTTTCTCTCACCGCGATCTTTTTGCACAAAGATTTTACTCTCCACTGCATATATCAACCTGCCTTACTTTCTTCTATTTCCTCTTTTTCTGCCTGTGTCTCTCTTTCTTCCTTTTATTCTTGTTTTCCTCATTTTCATTCTTTCTTTCGGACTTCATTTCTTTCTCTCTTCTTTTGCTATTCCTTTCTTTCACTATTTTCATCCTTCTCTCTTTCTTTGTTTTCTTTTCTTTTCATCCCCGTCCAGAAAGAAACCTTTCCCCATGAATCTAAATAAGCACACACACAGAAAATGCTGTAGGAACTCAGCAGCCCAGGCAGCATTTATGGAAAAGAGTATAGTCGACGTTTCGGGCCGAAACTCCTCATCGGGAATGGCGAGGGGGAAAAATCCTTTAGAATAAGCATTTAGTTTTGTTAAAAATTACGGCAGCATCTGGAATTATGAGTAGAAATAATTTGTTCATTGTCAAGAGATAACTGCTGATTTCAGAGGTGGTGCAGCACTGTATTTTCCGAAGAATCCTGTCCTCACACCTCTCTGCAGATCTGTAGCTCGACATGTCACTCTTGTAGACACAGAAATTAAGTGAAGTTTAGATGCATTTTAGGATACACCAACTCTATTAGAAATACTCCACGTGTTCTGAATTATCACACAAGTCCTCTGGATGGTAAATAGGAAATAAAAAAGCAACAGTAAAATTTTAAGGAAAAGATAAAACTTTAAACCGACAGTTTTTATTTGTAAAGTTCATTCAGAATGGCATGATAACGGAAATCAGTGGCTTTATCTCAGTCAATGTCTAATGCAAAGAAGTCAGCGCCACAGCAGCAAGATTTCACAGAGCAAACAACCGAAAACTATTTTTAGAAATATCCGCTCTTTGTCTTTAATGTATATTCTTCACGGTATAAATTGCTAGATACAAGGAAAAATTATTCCATAGAATATTTCACAGAACTGAACATGGGGATAGTATTTCTGTCTGACGTTTTTTCCAGTAAATTTGGCCTCTTCGACGATGTAACACAGCTCCAGTTAATGAGATCTGGTGTTTGCTGGACTTTATTTCTATGCATTTCTGGCCTCCGTCTATGAACCACAGACCATTACTTCTTCATTGATCTGTGAAAGCAAAGTGTTGAAACGGAAACGTGGTTTCAGCTCAGAGACACAACATGACTGCTGGAATTGAGCAAAAAGTATATTTCAACACTTTATTTGCAAAGTAAAACAAATACACAAATTTCGTAGTATAATTTTCTGAAAGCAATTTTATGTGTTCTTTTTTTTAACCAAATTTGTTTGTTATAAGTTATAGATCAACTGGATGCGGAATTACCCGCCAAGTTTAAGTCATCATTATTTTATCGATGTGATAAAATATCTGAATATGTGCATTCGGTGACAACGTGTTAACAGAATAATATTGGGGGGGAGGGGAGGGTAAGGCCAGGTGGTTGGGGGATGCACTGGGCGAAGATGAATTTGTAAGAGACGAAAAAGTAGTAATGCAACAAGTTTAAATTGAGTCACCTGATTAAGTTTTTAAGGAGTAAATCCAAATATATATTATTATTTTTAATAATGCATGCCCTGAGAAAATGATTACTTCTTATAGAGCATTAAAAGAGCTGGCTGTCATAGTGTAAGAGGCAGTTTTAACCAAAAGGAACAGTAATTCAAAGAAAGAGGAACTTGTCCCCATTAGGCACGAATTTACACAGAAGAACACAGATAAACATAGAGTAAACGATCCACCCATTTCGGGGAACATCTTGTACCCTTACTTGCTGTTTGAATTGAATTGAATTAACTTTATTTCTTACATCCTTCACATAAATGAGGAGTAAAAATATTCACGTTACATCTCAATCTAAATGGGCAATGTGCACTCATAGTAATTTATAATATATAGAATGGACAATGTAAGAGAGAGTACACTCAAGTCAGTGTGAGTTCATCAGTCTGATAGCCTAGTGGAAGAAGCTGTTCCAGAGCCTGTTGGTCCTGGCTTTTATTCTGCCGTACCGCCTCCCAGATGGTAACAGCTGGAATAGATTGTGGTTGGGAAGGCTTGGGTCCTCATTGATCCTACGGGCCCTTTTTACATACCTGTCCTTGTAAATGTCCTGAATCATAGGAATTTCCCAACTGCAGATGCGCTAGACTGTCCGCACCACTCTGTGCAGAATCCTGCGATTAAGGGAGGTACAGTTCCCATAACACGCAGTGATGCAGCCAGTCAGTATGCTCACAATTGTGCCCCTGTAGAACGTAGTAAGAATTCGCGGGCCCGTATCAAACTTTCTCAACCGTCTAAGATGAATGTGCTCTCCGCATGCATATTTTCTGCCTTCAAAATGCAATGGGCAGTGCATTGACCAGGGGTAAATTTTAACAGCGTTTCATGAGCCCTATTTTGGAATTTAGATTCGCCACTAAGCATCCCTCAGTATTTTATCTTGCATTAAAAAAGTAGTGTTTTTTAATTCAGTACAGAAACACAAATAGTAGAAGACGGCAACGCGGTTGTAAGACGAACACAATAAAAATGAAACAGCTAAACGTTTCTATATTGCAGTAAAACCTAACAGCATTAAAGTGACTGCTGGCGGAACAGCAGAAGGAGGAATTCCATAAATCTCTACTGAAATGTTAGTTGTTTCCCTACCTACACGAACTACCATAGCTTACACGGAGATTTAACCCTACACAAACTGACGATCTGGGCAATTTGCCGGAACTGAATACAGCCGTCCAATTATAGAATAGTGTCACGACTCACCAAGTAACAGAAACAAAGCGGCGGTGCTTTTGATTTAGTCTGTACCGTTGTTCTGTGCAGAGAAACATAGAAACATAGAAAATAGATGCAGGAGTAGGCCATTCGGCCCTTCGAGCCTGCACTTCCGTTCAGTATGATCATGGCTGATCATCCAACTCAGAATCCTGTACCTGCCTTCTCTCCATACCCCCTGATGCCTTTAGCCACAAGGACCATATCTAACTCCCTCTTAAATATAGCCAATGAACTGGCCTCAACTGTTTCCTGTGGCAGGGAATTCCACAGATTCACCACTCTCTGTGTGAAGAACTTTCTCCTCATTTCGTTCCGAAAAGGATTCCCCTTTATCCTTAAACTGTGACCCCTCATTCTGGACTTCCCCAACATCGGGAACAATCTTCCTGCATCTAGCCTGTTGTATCCAGAGATACCGGCCACGTGACAGACGCACTGCCACCTTGTTGGTCGTAGGACACACCACATGCCAATCAACATTTGATCCCTTCCAACTAATCAATGCACACCTAAATTATTGGTCACCTTAATTGGATTATCTAGCCCAGCCCCATGCTATAAAAAGCGAGACATGTGCCTGGCTCGGTCTCTGTTACAGACAAACTCATTGAAGGTAAATGCATTGATTTATGTTTGAGAAGGTCTATCGTTTGTCCTGGTAAGGGAGCCGCAGCTATCCAAGGTCAAGGGGGATAGCTGTCGTAGTGCTTTCCCCTTGTTCTTTGTATGTGTAACTGTACCCTGTCCCCACACCGCTTCCTGTGTATTGTAGTTGCTTGTGTTGACCCGACTTCCCCTTGTAAATAAATTCCTTATTATTAAAACTGTGTGTGTCCAGGCCTCTACTGTTGAGACTCAAAGAACCAGTTATTTTCCATCACAACACCTGTCCAATCCCTTCAGAATTTTATGTTTCAATACGATCCTCACTCAATCTTCTAAATTCCAGCGAGTATAAGCCCAGTCGATCCAGTCTTTCTTCATATGAAAATCCTGCCATCCCAGGAATCAATCTGGTGAACATCCTTTGTACTCCCTCTATGGCAAGAATGTCATTCCTCGGATTAGGGGACCAAAACTGCACACAGCACTACAGGTGCGGTCTCACCAAGGCCTTGTACAACTGCAGTAGAACCGCCCTGCTCCTGTACTCGAATCCTCTTGCTATGAATGCCAACATACCGTTCGCCTTTTTCACCGCCTACTGTACCTGCATGTCCACTTTCAACGACTGGTGTACAATGACACCCAGGGCTCGTTGCACCTCCCATTTTCCTAATCGACCACCATTCAGATAATAATCTGTTTTCCTGTTCTGGCCACCAAAGTGGATAACCTCACATTTATCCACATTAAGTTGCATCTGCCATGAAATTGCCCACTCACCTAACCTATCCAAGTCATCCTGCATCCTCTTAGCATCCTCCTCACAGCTAACACTGCCGCCCAGCTTCGTGCCATCCGCAAACTGGGATACCCTGCATTTAATTCCCTCGTCTAAATCATTAATATATATTATAAACAACTGGGGTCCCAGCACTGAGCCTTGCGGTACCCCAGTAGTCACTGCCTGCCATTCTGAAAAGGTCCCGTTTATTCTCACTTTGTTTCCTGCCTGCCAACCAATTCTCTATCCACATCAATACCATACCCCCAATACCGTGTGCTTTAAGTATGCACACTAATCTCCTGTGTGGGATCTTGTCAAAAGCCTTTTGAAAATCCAAATATACCACATCCACTGGTTCTCCCCTATCCACTCTACTAGTTACATCTTCAAAAAATTCTATCAGATTCGTCAGACGTGATTTTCCTTTCACAAATCCATGCTGACTTTGTCCGATGATTTCACCGCTTTCTAAATGTGCTGTTATCACATCTTTGATAATCGACTCTAGCATTTTCCCCACCACCGATGTCAGACTAACTGGTCTATAATTCCCCGGTTTCTCTTTCCCTCCTTTTTTTAAAAAGTGGGGTTGCATTAGCCACCCTCCAATCCTCAAGAAATAATCCAGAATCTAAAGAGTTTTGAAAGATTATCACTAATGCATCCACTTTTTCTTGGGTTACTTCCTTAAGCACTCTGGGATGAAGACCATCTGGCCCTGGGGATTTATCTGCCTTTAATCCCTTCAATTTACCTAACACCACTTCACTACTAACACATATTTCCCTCAGTTACTTCATCTCACTCGACCCTCGGTCCCCTACTATTTCCGGAAGATTATTTATGTCCTCCTTAGTGAAGATAGAACCAAAGTAGTCATTCAATTGGTCTGCCATGTTCTTGTTCCCCATGATCAATTCACCTGTTTTTGACTGTAAGGGACCTACATTTGTCTTAACCCATCTTTTTTCTTTTCACATATCTATAAAAGCTTTTACAGTCAGTTTTTATGTTCCCTGCCAGCTTTCTCTCATAATCTTTTTTCCCTTTCCTAATTAAGCCCTTTGTCCTCCTCTGCTGGACTCTGAATTTCTCCCAGTCCTCAGGTGTGCCGCTTTTTCTGGCTAATTTGTATGTTTCTTCTTTGGACTTGATACTATCCCTAATTTTCCTTGTCAGCCACGGGTGCACTACCTTCCGTGGTTTATTCTTTTGCCAAACTGGGATGAACAATCGTTGTAGTTCATCCATGCGATCTTTAAATACTTGCCATTGTATATCCACCTTCAACCCTTTAAGTATCATTTGCCAGTCTATCTTAGCTAGTTCACATCTCATACCTTCAAAGTTACCCTTCTTTAAGTTCAGAACATTTGTTTCTGAATTAACTATGTCACTCTTCATCTTAATGAAGAATTCCACCATATACTCTTACCCAAGGTCTTCAGCACCCTTACCAATTTGGTTCACCCAATCTATATGTAGATTGAAGTCACCCATTATAACTGCTGTTCCTTTATTGCACACATTTCTAATTTCCTGTTTAATGCCATCCTCATCCTCATTACTACTGTTAGGTGGCCTGTACATAACTCCCACCAGCGTTTTCTGCCCCTTACTGTTATGTAGTTCTACCCATATCGATTCCACATCATCCAGGCTAATGCCCTTCCTTTCTACTGCGTTAATCTCCTCCCTAACCAGCAAGGCTACCCCACCTCCTTTTCTTTCCTGTCTATCCCTCATGAATATTGAATATCACTGGATGTTGAGCTCCCATCCTTGGTCACCCTGGAGCCATGTCTCTGTGATCCCAACTTTATCATATTCAATAATAATTATCTGCACATTCAATTCATCCACCTTGTTACGAATGCTCCTCGTATTGACACACAAAGCCTTCAGGCTTGTTTTTACAACACTCTTAGCCCTTATACAATTATGTTGAAAAGTGGCCCTTTTTGATTTTTGCTCTGGATTTGCCTGCCTGCCACTTTTACTTTTCACCTTACTACGTTTTGCTTCTACCCTCATTTTACACCCCTCTGTCTCTCTGCACTTGGTCCCATCCCCCTGCCACATTAGTTTAAATCCTCCTGAATAGCAGGACTTCCTTAACTTATTTCTATTTTCCTCTTCCTCGACCCTAACACCCTGGTTTCCTGCCCCTTGCCAACTCAGTTAAACCCTCCCGAACAGCTATATTAAACAATCCCACCAGGATATTAGTACCGTTCGGGTTCAGGTGTAACCCATCGTTTCTGTATAAGTCATGCCTTCCCCAAAATAGATCCCAGTGATCAAAGAATTTGAAGCCCTGCACCCTGCACCAGTTGCTTAGCCACACATTCATCTGCTTAATTCTGCTATTCTTACAATCATTAGCGCTGATTCTGAGATTGTTGTTATTACCAGGAATTGTTAAGAATAGGACTGCAGAAGGAAGGAGCTGAAAGAAACACTTGACGTATCAGTATTTGAGGCTGCTCCACCATTCCATCATAGCTAATTTATATCTCCCAAACCCATTCTCCTGTCTTCTCGCCGTAACCTTTGACAGGGTTACTAGGGAAGAAGCGATCAACATCCAATTTAAATATACCGAACATCTAAGGAGCGACAGCTGTGTGAATCAATTAATTCCACAGATTCACCACACTCTGGCTAAATAATTTCCTCCTCATCTCTGTTCTAATGTATTCCGAGGCCACTCCCTGTGCTCCAAGTGTCCCTGACTATATGCAAATATCTTCTCCACATCCAGTCTACCAATGCCTTTCTGCATTAGAAATGTATTAGAATGAGATCCCCCTCATTCTTTTAAACTCCACCCAGCATAGTCCCAGAAGCAGCGCACGCACCTTTCTTCCCCGGAATCATCCTCCTGAACCTCCTCTGAACCCTTTCTAAAGCCAAAACATTCTTAGATAAGGAGCCAATGTTGTTCAAAATACTCCAAGTACGATCTGACCAGTGCACCATAAAGCTTCAGCATTACATTCTCGTTTCATTCCATTTGGCTTCCTTCCAACCAACTCAATCTGCAAGTTAGCTTTAAGAATTCTGCACGAGAACACCAAAGTCTCTTTGTCTCTCTGACTTGTGAATCTGATTCCCGTTTAGAAGATAGTCTACTCCTTCAAACCTACAAATGCAGAGCATTCGGAGCAAGAAGGCTGCGAGTTAAAAGCTGATTTTTCAGAGCGAGGAAGTTTTTACCACTCGGGGGGCAAAAGAGAGGTGAGACTGCGCAGCCGCGTGACGTCATCCAGGAGCGCGGGAAAGGTTTAAAAAGGCAAAGGGATCTTCAACGGTTTTTGATTCGGAGCAAGAAGGCTGCGAGTGAACGGCTGACTTTTCGGAGGGACAGGAGTTTTTTGCTACTCTGGCAAAAGAGAGGCAAGATTGCGCAGGCGCGTGATGTCAGGAAGTACAGCGGGAAAAGTATAAGAAGAAGACTGCCATATCCAGCGGGCAGCAGAGTGATAGGGCTATGGCTCAACAGGATTAGGCGGTAACGGGACAAGGCGAATTAACCTGTGTTAATTGCGGAAATGAGGTAGTACGCCTGTGAGAAAAAATTCTGTACTCGGTGTCAGATATGGGGGGGGGGGGGCTGTTCCAGCAGTCTCTCAGCCTCCCGGATGGCCACATCTGCACCAGGCGTGTCGAGCTGCAGCTCCTGAGGGACCGAGTTAGAGAACCGGAGATGCAGCTTGATGACCTTCGCCTAGTCAGGGAGAGCGAGGAGGTGACAGAAAGGAGTTACAGGCATGTGATCACACCAGGACCACGGGAGACAGACAGGTGGGTCACAGTCAGTAGGGGGAAGGGGAAGAGTCAGGCACTAGAAAGTACCTCTGTGGCTGTACCCCTTGACAAAAAGAGCTCCTGTTTGAGGACTGTTGTGGGAGACAGCCTACCTGGGGGAAGCGGCAGTGGCTGTGCCTCTGGCACAGAGTCTGACCCTGTGGCTCAGAAGGGTAGGGGAGGGAAGAGGAAGGCGGTAGTGATAGAGGACTCTATAGTTATGAGGCCATACAGGCGATTCTGTGGATTCAGGAAAGGAAGTCGGATGGTGCGTTTGCCTCCCAGGTGCCAGGGTCCGGGATGTTTTGGATTGCGTCCAAGATATCCTGCGGTGGGAGGGAGAACAGGCAAAGGCCGTGGTACATATTGATACCAATGACACAGGTAGGAAAAGGAAAGAGGTCCTGAAAAAAGACTACAGGGAGTTCGGATGGAAGTTGAGAAGCAGGACCGCGAAGGTAGTAATCTCAGGATTACTATCCGTGCCATGCGACAGTGGGAATAGGAATAGGATGAGGTGGAGGATAAATGCGTGTCTGAGGGTTTGGAGCAGGGAGCAGGGATTTAGATTTCTTGATCATTGGGACCTCTTTTGGGGTAGGTGTGACCTGTACAAAAAGGATGGGTTGCACGTGAATTCCAGGGACAGATATCCTAGCGAGGATGTTTGCTCAGGCTACTGGGAAGAGTTTAAACTAGAATTGTTGGTGGTGGGAACCGAACTTAAGAGACTGGGTAAGAGGAGGTTGGCTCACAAATAGAGAAAGCTTGTAGATAGTGCGAGAGGGAGGATAGGCAGGTGATAGAGAAGGGACACGCTCAGACCGAAGGTTTGAGATGTGTCTATTTTAATGTTGTAAACAAAGCAGAGGAGCTTAGAGCGTGGATCAGTTCTTGGAAATATAATGTGGTGGACATTACAGAGACTTGGATGGCAGAGGAACAGGATTGGTTACTTCAAGTACCGGGTTTTAGATGATTCAAAAAGGTCAGGGATGTCGGCAAAAGAGGTGGAGCGTGGCACTGTTAATCAGAATATAGTGTCACGGCTGCATAAAAGGTGGACGCCCTGGAAGGATTGTCTACGGAGTCTCTGTTGGTGGAGGTTAGGAACAGGAAGGGGTCAATAACTTTACTAGGTGTTTTTTTATAGGCTGCTCAATATTAACGGGGATATCGAGGAGCAGATAGCAAAACAGATCCGGGAAAGTTGTAATAATAACAGAGTTGTCATGGTGTGAGATTCTAATTTCAAAAGTATCGATTGGCATCTCCCTAGAGCAAGGGGTTTAGATGGGGTGGACTTTGTTAGGTGTGTTCGGGAGGGTTTCTTGACACAATATGTCAATAGGCCTACAAGAGGAGAGGCTGTACTTGATTGGCTATTGGGAAATGAACCTGGTCAGGTGTCAGATATCTCAGTGGGAGAGTAGTTTGGAGGTAGTGATCAGAATTCTGTCTCCTTTGCAATAGCATTGGAGAGAAATAGCAACAGACAATGTGGGAAAAGAGTTTAATTAGAGTAACAGGAATTATGAGGCTATCAGGCAGGAAATTGGAGGCTTAAATTGGAAACAGATGTTCTCAGGAAAAAGTACGGAAGAACTGTGGCAAATATTCAGGGGATATTTGTTTGGAGTTCTGTCTAGGAATGTTCCAATGAGACAGGGAAGTTAAGGTAGGGTACAAGAACCGTGGTGTACAAAGGTTGGAATAAATCTAGGCTAGAAGAAAAGCATACAGAAGGTTCAGAGAGCTATATTACGGATTCAAGCAACAATAAATATATGAGTCAGGCAGGGGTTTCTATAACAAATAACACGTTTATTAAACACTGAAAAACAAACCCCCAAAAGTAAACAAACCTCTCACGTAACCGGAAATCAGCTGTAGTGCGGCAGCTTAAACAGTTCTTAAAGCAAGGAAGCTTAAACAGTTCTTAAAGCGATGTTGCAAAAACAGTTCTTCAAAGTAGTATTGCAAAAGTTCAAAATGCTTACAGTCCATTTAAGGGAGAGACTTCTTAAGACGGTTTAAATTCTCTTTCACGTCGTGTTGCCGCGGTTCCAAATCGAACTTTTCCCACGAAGAATTCTACGAAGATGAAATGTAACGGCTTAAAGGCACTGACCTTTCCTTTACAAAACTGTTCCCAATCCTTTCTGCTATTCACAGGGATTAACATGGGGCCAATCAGCGAACTCCTTCCGAATGAGGATCAAACAAGGTCGAACCGTTTCACGATCGAAATCGACTTTCTTCGATCTTTTAACTCCCGAACGCCAATTTTCACTCTCCACTGATTCTCAGCTAGCAGGATTATAAAGAAACTGCTGGCAATGACCTTTTAAACTTTAGGCATTAGATAAAACTTCATCTTTCATCTAAACTGCGTCATAACATTAAATCATGCAGTGGCATGAGGTCAATATGGCAAATCCAGCCACGAACTGCCCCTCCTCACAGAGAGGGGTCCTCTTTTTATACCCTGTAAAAAAAAACCTGTCACATGACCTCTACTGGCGGGAACATGCCGTCACTCCACCATCATAAGACCAATACCTCAAGTCCAGTATAGCTTCAGCCCCTGTCACGTGACAAGTACACCACTGTCACGTATCACGTGTACGTAACAGCTAGGTAATGTTAGAGATCTAGAAGATTAAAGGGCTAATATAAGGAAGCTTAAGAAGGAAATTAGGAGAGACAGAAGGGGCCATGAGAAGGCCTTGGCGGGCAGGATTAAGGAAACCCCCAAGTCATTCTACAAGTATGTGAAGAGCAAGAGGATAAGCCATGTAAGAATAGGACCTATCAAGTGTGAAAGTGGGTAAGTGTGTATGGAACTGGAGGAAATACGGTAGGTACTTATTGAATACTTTACTTCAGTATTCACTATGAGAAAGGATATTGGTGATTGTAGTGATGATTTGCAGCAGACTGTCAAGCCTGAGCATGTAGATATTAAGAAAGTGGATGTGCTGGAGGTTTAGGAAAGCATCGTTGGATAAGTCACCGGGACCAGTTAAGATGTACCCCAGGTGACTGGGAGGCAAGGAAGGAGATTGCCGAGCCTCTGGCGATGATCTTTGCATCATCAATGGGAACGGGAGAATTTCCAGAGGATTAGAGGGTTGCGAATGTTTTTCCTTTATTCAAGAAAGGGAGCAGAGGTAGCCTGGGAAATTATAGACCTGTGAGTCTTAACTCAGTAAAAGGTAAGTTGATGGAGAAGATCCTGAGAGGCAAGATTTATGACCATCTGGAGAGGTATAATATGATTAGGAGTGGTCAGCATGGCTTTGTCAAGGGCAGGTCGTGTCTTATGAACCTGATTAATTTTTTTGAGGATGTTGCTAAACACATTAATGAAGGAAGAGCAGTAGATAAATTGTATATGGATTTCAGCAAGGCATTTGATAAGGTTCCCAATGCAAGGCTTATTGAGAAAGTAAAGAGGCATGGGATCTAAGGGGACATTGCTTTGTGGACCCAGAACTGGCTTGCACACAGAGAAAAAATGGTGGTTGTAGACGGGTCATATTCTGCATGGAGGTCGGCCACCAGTGGTGTGCCTCAGGGATCTGTTCTGGGACACTTACTCTTCTAGATTTTTATAGATGACCTGGATGAGGAAGTGGAACTGGCTTAGTAAGTTTGCTGATGACACAAAATTTGGAGGTGTTGTGGATAGTGTGGAGGGCTGTTAGAGGTTACAGCGGGACATTGATAGGATGCAAAACTGGGCTGAGAAGTGGCAGAGGGAGTTCAACCCAGATAAGTCTTAAGTGGTTCATTTGGTAGGTCAGATGTGACGGCAGAATATAGTATTGATGGTAGGACTCTTGGCAGTGTGGTGGATCAGAGGGTTCTTGGGTTCCGAGTCCATTGGACACTCAAAACAGCTGCACTGGTTGACTCTGTGGTTAAAACGGCGTACGGCCCATTGGCCCTCATCAGTCGTGGAACTGAATTTAGGAACCGAGAGGTAATGTTGCAGCTATATAGTATCCCTTTCAGACCCCATTTGGAGTACTGTGCACAGTTCTGATCACCTCACTACAGGAAGGATATGGAAGCCATAGAAAAGGTGCAGAGGAGATTTACAAGGATGATGCCTGGATTTGGATAGGTTGAGTGAACTCGGCCTTTTCTCCTTGGAGCGACGGCGAATGAGAGGTCATCTGATAGAGGTGTATTAGATGATGAGAGGCAATGATTGTGTGGATAGAACCATAGAAGCGTAGAACTTTACAGCACTGAAACAGGCCTTTTGGCCCTTCTTGGCTGTGCCGAACAATTTTTCTGCCTGGTCCCACTGACCTGAACCTGGACCATTTCCCTCCAGACACCTCTCATCCGTTAACCTGTCCAAGTTTTTCTTAAATGTTAAAAGTGAGCCCGCATTTACCACTTCATCTGGCAGCTCATTCCACACTACCACCGCTATATTCCCTTAATTGGTATTCCTCTTTAATATTCCCTTTAAACTTTTCCCCCTTCACCCTTAACCCATGTCTTCTGTTTTTTTTCTCCCCTCGCCTCAGTGGCAAAAACCTGCTTGCATTCTCTGTATCCAGACCCATCATAATTTTATATACCTCTATCAAATCTCCGCTCATTCTTCCATGCTCCGGTGAATAAAGTCCTAACCTATTCAACCATCTCTGCACTCTTTCCACCTTATTAATGTTCTTCCTGTAATTTTGTGACCAAAACTGCACAAAATACTCCAAATTCAACCTCACCAATGCCTTATACAACCTCACCATAACATTCCAACTCTTACACTCAATACTTTGATTTATAAAGGCCAATGTAGCAAAAGCTCGGTTTACTACCCTATTTACATGAGATGCCACTTTTAGGGAATTTTTTATCTGTATTCCCTGATCCCTCTGTTCTACTGCACTCCTCATTGCCGCACCATTTACCTCAGTCACAGGCTTTTTAAAGGGCTGAAATCGTTACCACAATAGAACACACGTTTAAGGTGCTGGGGAGCAGGTACAGAGGCGATGTCAGCGGTAAGTTTTTTTTACTCAGAGTTGTGAGTGCGTGGAATGGGCTGCCGGCAGCGGTGGTGGAGGCAAATACAATAGGGTCTTTTAAGAGACTTTTAGTTAGGTACATGGAGCTTAGTAAAATAGAGCGCTATATGTAAGCCTAGTAAATTCTAAGGTAGGGACATGTTTGACACGAAATTTTAATCTACTTCTGCCATTACCGATGCCCAAATGTATTAAGGAAGCAGGGTTTCAAGCTGGCAGTGGGTAGTGCAAGATGCATACTTAGCAGAATCATCACAATCCAACATTGTAGCTGAGGCAGATTACTCAGTAGCTGACTGACGGACAGGGAGAACAAGGTCTGCCTGGCAGTATTTTCCAAATATTGTGACTTAGTGTTCATTTTCTTGCTGCTCTGTAAAGATGGCAGGTCACATCTCTGCAAAGATTCTTTCAGAAAATCTCGAGGGGCCAGGAATTAGGTAGTGGTCTTTGCAGGTCTTTTCGTCCTGCCGATCTGGAATTCTCTGACAGGGCATACAGTGGAAATCAGGATCCAAGCAGCACAGGAAGTGCAACCATTTGCATTACCCAGATAAATCAGCCACAATTGCAATCGGGTTGACTTCGAAGGCACAAAATTACAGTGCCATGCCAAAAACCTTTGGGTCCACTTTGTGAAAGAAATCATTGAAATAGAACTAGAGGTAAAAACATTTTAACAAAGGTGAAGGTCTCACTCTATGTAAGAACTGAAACTCAATTGCAGGCAAGGTGTGACAGCAGAAACCTGATTGAATAAGGACTAACCAATCAAGAGGGAGGGCACTGGGGGTTTATACACCACCAGACTAGACATACCAAGGCATCATCCCTGATGGATATGGCAGAGTTTGCCATCAATACCTGTACCCGGCTGGAAGCCCGTGAAGTGTTTATTTATCGTATACACCGGTGTGGATGAAAATTAAATTTTGAATTAATTTTTGTTGTCAAACTTAAATAGCTGAGTATTGCTCAAAACTGGGTCATGAGAGTGACAGGATAAGGTGCACATGTTGCTTTTCTTCTGCTTGCTAAAAATAGCTGACAGTAGGTTCTTGATTGGACAAGGCATCAACAGTTACGGGGAGAAGGCTGGCAACTGGGGTTGAGGAGGGAAAAAAAGATTTATCAATAATTGCATGGCGGAGCAGACTTGCTGGTCCAAATGGCTTTATTCTTCTCCTATGTCTTATGGTCTTATTATACCAGTCGTGCGGTATTGTCAACATTTGTCTGTCTAGTTGATTTTATGTATCAAGCAGGAACAGATATGAACTGTCTGATACCTAAAAAATGCTTCTCAAAGTCACTGACTAAGCATGCTTAGCGTTCGACTATTGCCCAAAATTTTCTGCCTAAATATAAAATGAAACCTGACATTGATGCAGTTGCAAGGCACGAGACTCTAAATGAACCCAACCGTGAGACCTGCTTGAAAGATAAAAGTCAAGACTGAAATGGGGTGAGCCCATCCATCAGACTGGCTCAAGGTAGAGGGGTCGAGACCAGACATGGGTGCCGGAGCTGTCCCAATCTGGCTTGTGACAACCCATGAGTTGGAGTAAAGGACCAAGAGGGGGATTGGAAGAAGGGACACTAAGAGTTCTTGGAGAGTAAATTTAGACTATTTGTAAGAGAGGAGACCTCAGTGTAATGTAGATGTTTGGCCCATTGGGGAGAAGATAATGTAAATATTACCTGTAAAAAGTATTAGATCTCGTACAGTTGTCAAAAGATTCTCTCAATATTAACTGGAAGATGAAAATTGGTAATTATAATAGTACTTTTCAAACATAGAAACATAGATAGCAACAGCAGAATACAAGTGCTGCGGCCCTCAAAGTTGTGCCGAACATGTCCCTACTTTGGAAATTACTAGGGTTACCCCTATCCCTCTATTTTTCTAAGCTCCATGTACCTGTCGAAAAGAATCTTAAAAGACTCAGGCGTATCCGCCTCCACCACTATTTCTGGCAGACATTCCATGCACTCACCACTCTCTGAGTACAATACTTACCCCTGACATCTCCTCTGTACGTATTCTCCAGCACCTTAAACCTGTCCCTTCTTGTGGCAATCATTTCAGTCCTGGGAAAAACCCTCTGACTCTCCACATGATCAACGCCTCTCATCACCTTATAACATCTTTTGTCACCTTCACCATAAGAAGCAAGGTAAAGGACACGGGGTGAATCATCTTCTCAATCGCAGCCCGCCAATCCTCTGACAAGGGCGCCGATGAATTAGTATACACAAAAGGTGGTCGGAAGGTATAAGAAGGTGAAGCAGCTCTTTGGTGGCCCGTTGGTTCCCATGCAAGTTAAGTTTGGTTGGAAGCAGGAGGTAGCAGGTATTTTTCGCATGGTATGTAGTGATGGCGTTCTGGGGATTGGCATTATAAACCATATATCAAATACAGCACAGAAACAGGCCATCTCGGCCCTTCTAGTCCGTGCCGAACGCTTACTCTCACCTAGTCCTACTGACCCGCACTCAGCCCATAACCCTCCATTCCTTTCCTGCCCATATACCTATCCAATTTTTCTTTAAATGACAATAACGAACCTGCCTTTAACACTTCTACTGGAAGCTCGATCCACACAGCTACCACTCTCTGAGTAAAGAAATTCCCCCTCGTGTTACCCCTAAACATTTTGCCCCCTAACTCTCAACTCATTTCCTCTTATTTGAATCTCTCCTACTCTCAATGGAAAAAAAGCGTATCCACGTCAACTCTATCTATCCCTCTCATGATGGTAGATTTTTATGGTAGATCCTTTGATCTAAAAAGATTCAGTATCGGCAAAATCAATCAAAAGCTGGGAACAGAGATTCTAATTGGGATTTTGAAGATATGATGTGGTGCTTGTACAAATTGGAAGAGGCTAAACGGCAGTAAAACCTAAAAATGTGGAAGAACAAATTACATAGAAGGCCGAGGTGCTCTGGTCAGGATTCTTCGCTCCGACTGCCTCACCCAGTGGTCTATATCCTAGAATAGCACCACCTCTCCGTTCTCTACAATATCTGGATAATATGGAAATTACTGTTGCGGTGTCACAGCATTGTGATCGCCCTTAAACACCAGCAACCGCCGAGGAGAGGCTGATGAATAGTTCAGACTCTCTGTTCCAGGCTCCTCAGATAATGGTAGGGAATGTCCTGATACAAAAACCCTGGACCCCGGCTGAGGTACCCAGCATGATTAATGAGAAATACCATTTGCCTTCTGTATTTGGTTAGTCCAGATTTGTCAAATATTTTATCCATTACATGGAGACATCCAGGCTTTGCTCAAGGTAGCCTGTGGAGCTTCCTTTCTAGGAGTTGAAACAGGATTTCCCAATGCTCCCCCAGAGGACTGAGCCCCACCATTGGGGAATGACGGGAATGGTGATGGGAGTCCTACTGATGGAATGAATGGTTGGTTGAACAGGATAAATGATGCCACCCTCAAAGGAACCAGGCAATACAGTGACATTGGAGAAGTAACTAAATGTCAGGATAAAAATAGGGATTGATTACTGATTTTATTGCCCACTTTAAAGATAATTGGAAATCTACCACAGCGATACCTGTTATGGTCTGGTCCGGAGCCCGCGTTCCGGGTCTTGATCCGGTCCGCGCACTCCGGACACCGGGTCCTGTAGCCGTACCTCCTTTCACCCTTGAGCCAATTTGTCACTGCTGTGGATCATCGTGGCTTGTTTGAACTCAAGGAGGAGCACCTGAAGCCCATCGGCTGGCAGGCGTATATAAGGGGCTCTGGGACAGTCTATTTGGGGGTTCGTTCTGTTTGTTTTCTACGTGCTGTTCCGTCTGGTTCGCCTTGCTCGTGCTGTCCGCTGTCCACTGTCCACTGTCCATCCCGTTCCGACCTGGTCGTCCTGTATGCGCTGGTCGCCCTACTTAATCTATTTCGACCTGGTCGTCCTGTTTGCACTGGTCGCCCTATTTACCCGGTTCTAACCAGTTCATCATGTTTGCCCTACTTGCGCTGTTCGTCCGGTTTCATTCTGTTCGTCCTGTTCGACCCGGCTTGGAGTGCCCAACGCTAATCAACTAGTTCTGAGTCAATCTCGGCGTCACCTTGCACCTAGTCCCCTTCCTATCCCATGCCTCCGTCGGGTACCAGGCCAGATTGCCGTTGCCCGGTGGAGGACTCTGCCTCTTTCCTGCCCCTCGCTTCCGACGGGCTGTACTCCGCATCCTGCCCAGGTGCCCTGCTACCTGCCCAGGAGTTATGCGGGCCGCCCAGAGGGCACTGCCCCTTTCCTAGTCCTTTCTTCCGACGGGTTGTGCCCCGCAACCTGCCCAGGTGCCTGTATTCCTGCCTGGGAGGCCGGGCCCTGCCCAGGAGTTATGCGGCCCGCCCGGGGGCTATTCTCCCAGCAATCCTTGTCCCATAGACCCATCCTCTAGCCTAGCCAAGCTGCCGCCGCCGCCTCGCCCTGAACTCCAAGCTGCCGCCGCCGCCTCCGCCTCGCCCTGAACACTGGGATCCTCCTGCCTTGCCTGAACTGTCTCTGATCCCCAGGATCATCTTTGAATGCCAACGTCCCTCACTCACGCCAAGATCTTCCCATCTTGTTCTATCCTTTAGTTGTTCCTGTCCTGCCCCTGGTACTTCAGTGTCTGCGTCCTGCATTTGGGTCCAGTCTCCATGTCCCCCTGTATCCAATTATCCAATCTGAAGTGGCATTACCAAAAGGCAGAAAAAGTATTAAGATTGTAGGAATAGCCAGAGTTCATTCGAAAGGGTAAAGATGGGGAAAGTTTGATAGATCAAACTTTTGTTTCTGCAGAGAGCTCACCTCTTAAATTGATCGAACACCAAGTATCAACTTAGTGCAGTTACTCGTTATACCTCCGACGGATTGTATCTTGAAATCCCTGAGAATAAATTACCTGAGCTCCACACTATAATGCTGCATGAAGCTGAACAGAGTGTTTTGTGCTTCTCCACAGCTGGCAAATGAGTCGAATTCCTGGGGAGATTGTCTATGGCAGCAATTAGAAATCGTCATTAAAGTGGGGAAATGTTGGATGATTTTATCAGACCTTGATTTGATGGAGCCTGGTGCTGAGACCGGCTGAGGATCGGTGACGTCTCAGTCTCACTGGTTGGGTGGGACAGGGATGTGTGTGTATACCTTAGACTTACGCAGCCAAGGAAACGAGAGGGGATTCGGGTGAAGAATTCTGATCTCTGCTCAGAGGGAGGCTGGTAATGGAATCAGAGGCTCTTAGCACCAACTACTGGGAGACAAAGTCAGTCATGAAAGATTCCAAGACCAGGCCCAGCAACGTTAGTACCACCTGGCTGGACTACCAGAAAGCATGCGAGTCAATGCCCCACACATGGATCCCAGAATGTCTGTCTCTGTACAAGGTCAGCTCAACACTATGGATGTTCATCGTCACCTCAGCGAGCTGTTGGAGGACAATCTTAAATGTTAACCTAAAGGCAATAGCACAAATGGCCAACCGAAGTGGAATATTCCCCTCAGAAAATAATAAGTTTTATGAAGAGATTAAAAGCGTGGATACGAAAAGAATAGCTCTCATTAGACCTTAGCAGCACTGTTTGCTCTTTAGTTGCGCATGTGCATGGGCACGTAGTAACTTTAATTCTCCAGCGCACAGCGTCTTTCTTTTGTTTAATGTTAATTTTTTTTTACATAATGTTCATACAAATTACCACGCAGTTGTCAGGTTGTGAAAAATCTTTCTGGCTCTGAGCAACAGCTTGGCCAGGTGGCTGTAATTAAAACTGAAAATTAAAGGGACCATTGATTTGAAGGACGCTTTAGGCCTTGAGATACAGATGACGAATTGGACCTATAAGGTATTTTAGAGAAAGATAATTGTTATCGTAGATTTCAAGAGAATCATTATTAGTTAGGGAAGCGGGCTGTGGAGAAACAAAGAGCATTATCAGACTATGCCACAGATTTCTGTGTGATGCCCTGCCATTTCTGCTCCCACTATATTAGCAAAGTTAGCTCAACAGAGGAATATATAAAATTGAAGACAAGAACCACAAACGACCCATCAAAATGTCAGGGAAGCTGTCCGATGATCTACGGAGACACAAAGACTTCATTCTCTAAAATGCAGGTCAGGCAGCCTCTCTGAGGGAAGCTCAGCCACTCAACAATTGTAATCACACAGAAAAAGAATGGTGGGGGGGGGGGTAAACAGCTGTATCTCAGACTTCAGCTGGAGAAGCCGACAAACACATCCATCGCTTTTTACCAATATCTCTATGCAGATTGGAAAAGTCACCCCGAAGTGGCAGGAGGCGAGTAGCTCTCAGGTGAAATGGAAATGTGAATAGGCAGTTAGCGCTGAGCACTCCTGCAGCCATTCCCATCAAAATTAAGTATACAATATTGGATACTATTGTGGGGGATGCCATGGAGAGCAGGCTACAGGGTCTGAGTATGGGGACTCGATATTCAGAGGAACAGAGAGGAGATATTGTGGGCATGAACGGGACACCCGGATGGTATGTTGCCTCCCAGGTACCAGGGTCATAGACGTGTTGAATCGCATCCACAGCATTTTAAAGAGAGGGAATGCAGTCTGACGTCTTGGTACATATTGCTACCAATGACACAGTAAGGAAAAGAAATGAAGTATTGAAAAGAGATCTTAGAGAACTAAGCAGAAAGCTGAGAAGCAGGACCTCCTTAATAACAATTTGTGGATTCCTACTTGTGCCACATGCTAGTGAGAGTAGAGCTAGGATTATTTGGCAGATACAAGTGTGGCTGTGAAGCTGGTGCTAGGGGCAGGGCTTCAGGCTCTTGGATCATTGTGATCTCTTCTGGGGGGCGGGGTGGTACTACCTGTACAAAAGGAATGGGTTTCACCTGAAACAGAGGGGGTTCAATATTTTCGAGGGCAGGTTTGTTAGAGTTGTTCGGGAAGGTTTAAATGAATTTGGCACCGGACGGGAAACATAATGAAGGGACTAGGATAGGATGAATGGCGAGAAAGCAAGGATAGCGTGCAGTCAGACTGTCAGGCAGACAGATGATAGGACGACATTGCAGCCAGCAAAATGTGTATCAGTGCACGAGGGATTCAAAATCAAAAAGGGTTTCAAATACAACACTCTAAGTGTTAAATCTCCATGCTCAGGGTTTAAGAAATAAGATGGATGATCTTGTTGAACTATTACAGATTGTCAGGCATGCTGTTGTGGCAATCAGTGAAACATGGCTGAAGGATGGTTGTAGTTGGGAGCTGAATGTCCAACATTGCACATGGTATTGGAGAGATAGGAAGTTAGGCGGGGGAGGCGTTGGCATGGCTCTGCTGGAAAGAATGGCATCAAATCAGTGGAAAGATGCGTCAAAGGATCAGAAGGTATTGAATTATTGTGGGTTGAGTTAAGAAACTGCAAAGGTATATGGACCCTGATGGCAGTCATATACAAGCCTCCCAACAGCAGCTGGGAGGTGGACCACTAATGACGACAGGAAATAGAAAAGGCCTGTTAAAAGGGTAATGTTATGATAGAGGAGAAAAAAAAAAGAAATCCCTTATCTCCGAGTGGAGTCATCGGGACACCATCATAAGGGCGTTTCTTTAGCAGGCTTTCTTGGTCTTACGAGATCAAGTTGCTAGTTCAATGCTCAACCCTACACGGATGGAAAGCTCCAAAGTCCGGCTCTGATGATACTACACCGTCAGCCATCCATGTTATGATAGTCATGGGAGATTTTAACAAGCAGGTTGATTGGGAAAATCAGGTTCGTAATGCATCTTAACAGAGTGAGCTTGTTGAATGCCTATGAGATGGCTTTTTAAGAACAGTTTGCCATTAAGCCTAATAGGGGATCAGCTGGATTGGATGTTAAGTCGTGAACCGGAGGCAATTCGGGAGCTCGAGGTAAAAGAGCCTTTTTCAGCCGGTGAGCACAATATGATTGAGTTCAACTTCAGATTTGATAGGTAAAAAGTAAGGTCTGACATAGCAGTATTTCAGTGGAGTAAAAGTAATTACAGTGGTATGAAGAAGGAGATGGCCAAAGTAAATTGGGAGGAGCTGCTGGCAGGTATGACAGCAATGAAGCATTGGCGTCAGTTTCTGTGAAAAATGAAGAAGATGCAGAATAGATGTATTCCAATAATGAAAGAAGTACTCAAATGGCAATATAGTACAACCATGGCTGAAAAGGAAATTCAGAGCTAATGTAAAAAAAAAAACACTAAAGAATGGCCATAGAACAAAACAAAGAATAGTGGGAAGGCAGAGGATTGAAAAACGTTTAAAAACCTATAGAGAGCAACTAAAACAATCATTAGAAAGGAAAAGGTGAAATATGAATGGATGTGAGCAAACAATATTGAATGGAGATTGAAAGTTGTTTCAAGAATGTAAAAAAATAACAGATATGAGAGTGGATATAGGACCGAGTGGGTATAGCAGTTGAGACGGTCCACAGGCGGTTCACAGGGATGATTCCAGGAATGAAGGTTAATATATGAAGAACGTTTGATGGCTCTGGGTCAGTACTTACTGAATTTAGAAGGATGAGGGGGGATCTCATTGAAACCTTTTTACTGTTGAAAGGCCTGGACAGAGTAAATGTGGAAAACATGTTTGCAGTGTTGGGGAATCTGGGATAAAAGGGCACTGCCCTCAGGATAGAGTGGTGTCTATTTAAAACAGAACTGTGGAGAAACTTCTTTGGCCAGAGGAAGGTGAATTACCACAGGCAGCTGTGCAGGCCATGTCGTTGGGCGCATTTAAGACTCTTGCACTGTCTCTATGCATCCTCTAGAGGGTGGGGTTGTGTTGACTTGGACTTTACTCTCTGGAACATAGAAGACTGAGGTGTGAACTGATAGAAGTATTCAAGATCTTCTGGGGCATACACATGGTAAAAGTGCATAGTCTAGTTTCCAGGGTAGGTGCGCAAATAGCAAGAGATTATTAGCTTCTGATCAGAGTTGAGAGATAGTAAAGAGACTTCTGAGGCAGCAGTTTCTTCATAAAAAGGTTTCTGTTTGTTTGGAATGAGCTGCCAGAAACAATGTTTGAGGCAGGCACAAGAGCAACATTTAAAAAACCGTCGAGATAAGTAGATAGAAAGTGGAGTTTAGACGCTGTGGGCCAAACTGTAACAAGTGGTATAGCTCTTTCCTCCGCACCATTCAGAAACTGAATGAGCACTTCCAGGTGAGGCTTAGATCGTCCACCTGGCTGTTTCTGTGGCTCTGGCCAATTTGAGAAGCGCGACCCGTCCATGAGCTGATGTGTTTCCACAAAGAACCAGAAATTCCTGAAGTCAGTCGTGGAGCAATTAATTTACATTCTGCATGGACAGAATCGGAGTAGTCATGCTGGGAATCCGTGTTCATACAGAGATTTGTAATCGATTTATTTTGTAGACTTTATTTATTGTTTTGGCCGATTTTTCAAATTTCAGTATTTTTGGTGATTGACAGTTATTTTCCACGCTTCTCTTATTGCCGCTGATCATTGGAGAACCGAACAGCTCGCTGATTGGGTTATTCCAGATAACCAATCTTAGTAAACGTCGCACCACCAATCGTAAGTATCCTTCCTCATTCCCACAGGAGCTAGATAAACGGCGAATCCGGAAGCTTTTCCCATTCTTTGTGAAGGGCTTTGCAAGAATGTGTGGACGAGGGAAAACCGGTGGTAAGGCTAACAGCAAGCCTGTCTTGTTCCTCCCGGACAGGACTGCAGTTCCCGGTGGGCAGTGTTCACAGGTTCCTGAGAAAGGGAAATTAAAGAGGAAATTCTCTTGGGCTCATCCCAGTATTTTCTGGAGCAAAGAAGAGCGGTGAAGTCAGCGAACGGACCGATTCACCAATGAATAGGTGAGAAAAAGAAATTCTCCAAACAAACTTCAGTCCCCACAATATGTAAATGTCGCCAAGATGATAATTGTATCCATTAATCAAAAATAAACATAGATGTGTGAACAGGATTTCACCGTTGAAGTCCCCACTCATTTACGGTAGAAACCGTGTGTGGATTCATCACATAGGAGAAGTTTAATGTTGCTCCACTTCCCAAATCCACTTGTAATCTGTTGGAATAAACTTCTGTTTCACAGAATGCAACCAGGTTAGTCCACTATGTAGAACGCATCAGCTTCAAACGATTTATAATATAGAGGTGTATTCACAGCAGCCAAATAACCTCAGCAACTGCTAACATCTTCACCTCAATCCATTCTATGTGTAAAGCTTTGTGTGTGAAAATCGCGGCAAACTGACGGAAGTGAGTGAGCAAAATGTCCTTGTTAGACCAGTGGGCGCGAACGGCGACAACGGGATTGTACGGAGCAATGAAAGGATAATCAGCATAAAAAATAAATAGATTTACCTCTAATGACAAGCTTGTATCGATCCAATATCGAATCATTAGTACAGCTCTTCAATGGAAACTGTGAGTGGCTCTTAAAAAAACCTTTGGGTTTGTCTTGGCACACTGCTTCTTCACTAGGAACTAGTTCACCTGGTCACCCCTTTGGTCCTTACCGACACAGCGTGCTTGGCCAGTTCCCCGGGCAACAGCAGGCTCACGGCTGTCTGGATCTCCCGGGAAGTGATGGTCGATCGCTTGTTATAATGGGCCAGGCAGGAATTTCGCCAGTGATGCGCTCGAAAATGTCGTTCACGAATGAGTCCATGATGCTCATTGCCTTGGAGGAAATGTCCTCATTACTCCCACTCTTGAGACGTTCTCTGATTATTTTAATGCAGAGGATGGTCGGTGCAAGAAAGGAAGTGCAGTAGCAATGTCTGGAGAGCATATCCACTGTTGCCTCTCTTTTACTCTTTATACATCTGAAAAAGATTTTGGTATCCTTTTTTATATTATAGGCTACCTTTGCTTCATATTTCATCTTTTCTCCCCTCATTGCGTTTTGGGTGCCATCTGTTAGTTTTTAAAAGTTTCACAAACCTCTACTTTCCCATATATTTTTGTTATGTTGTATGCTGTCCCGTTTGCTTTAATGTTGTCTTTGACTTCCATTGTCGGCCAAGGCAGTGTCATCCTCCCTTAGTATACTTGTTCTCCTTTGGAACCGCGCCTTCCGAATTGCTCCCTGAAAATCCAACCCTTGATGTTCTGCCGGTCATTCCTTTTAATGACCCCTTCCAATGAACTTTGGCCTGTTCCTTCCACAGGCCTCCGTAGATCCCTTATTCCATTGTAGCATAGATACATCTGATTTTAGCTTAATTCAATTGTACTGCAGGACGAATATTATGAACACATCTTCCCTTGCCTTAAGCTCCGAACCAAATCTATTACAGAAAATAAAATCCAAACCAGAATTGTCTTTTCCCAGGTTGGTTCAATCACAACCTACTCCAAAAACCATCTGACAAATTTCTTCTCTGGGATCAACACAAGCCTGATTTTTCACATTTTACCTGCATATCAGTAGTCTTTTAAGAGACCCCTGGATGGCTACATCGAGCTTAGAAAAATAGAGGGCTATGGGTAAAGACTAAATAGTTCTAAGGTAGGGGCATGTTCCGCACAGCTTTGTGGGCCAAAGGACCTGTATTGTCCTGTATGGTTTCTATGTTTCTATAACAATGTGCACATTTTGGACAGAGATGACAGGTGGTTTTAAAGAAAGGTTAAAGAAGCCATCTCTGTCAAACTGAAAAACCCGTCCTTGAACAGAGGGGATGGGGGTACGACACCACCTATCAGCTAATTGCAATGCAGTCCTAACATCTCTACCCGTGTCTCAACAACAGTTCACACCTCCATTAATAGAAAGATAAGACTAATGACCCCCTTATTACTACTATGACTCTAAAAGTCTCCCGTATGTTTGCAATACCTTTAAACACCTCACAGATTTTATAATCTGGAAAACTATGCACCATGGATAGAACTGACGAGGCCTCTCAGATGAGTGGCAAAATGTCTGCTAGACAACGCAGCAAGTTCAATTGTGTTGATTTACTACTGCTGAATATCACGGTAATAGCAATGTCTGGAATTCCTAAGTGCCCAGGGTGTATTTCAGGCCCAACCCTCTTTGTTGGATCATCGTGGTTCCTGGGCGGGTAAAACTCAGAAGTGATAATTATAGCAAAGACAGAGACAATAATTCACATGGAATAAATTGGATATAGTTTCAGAAGCTAGTCAATTTATTTATAGAAATTTAGAAACATAGAAAAACTACAGCACAATACAGGCCCTTTGGCTCACCAAGGTGTGCCAAACATGTCCTTACCTTAGAAATTACCCATGGTTACTCATAGCCCTCTATTTTTTCGAAGCTCCATCTACCTATCCAGGAGTCTCTTGAAAGACCCTATAGTACGCACCTCCACCAGCTGCCTTCATCAATGTGTTTAGCCACATCCTGAAAAAACCCAATCAGGCTCGTAAGGCACGACCTGACTTTTAGAAAGCCATGCTGACAATTCCTAATCATATTCTCCTTCTCCAAATGTTCATAAATCCTGCCACTCAGGATCTTCTCCATCAACTTACCAGCTACTGAATTAAGACTAACCGGTCAATAATTTCCTGGGCTATCTCTACTCCCTTTCTTGAATAAGGGAACAGCACCCCCAACCCTCCAAGCTTCCGGAACCTCTCCCGTCCCCAATGATGATACAGTGGCTCAGCAATTTCCTCCCTCGCTTCCCACAGTAGAGTGGGGTACATCCTGTACAGCTCCAGTGCATTATCCAACTTGATGCTTTCCAAAAGCTCCAGCACATCCCCTTCCTTAATATCTACGTGCTCAATCTTTTCAGTCCACTGTCAGTCATCCTTACGTGCCAAATTCCTCTTACGTAGTGAATACTGAAGCAAAGTATAAAGTACCTTTGCTCTCTCCCACGGTTCCACACTCAATTTTCCACTGTCATGCTGGATTGGTCCTATTCTCTGACGTCTCCTCCTTTTGCTCTTCATATACATGTAGAATGACGTGGGGTTTTCCGGAATCCTGTTCATAAAGGCATTCTCATGGCCCCTTCTGGCTCTCCTAATTTCATTCTTAAACTCCTTCCTGCTGTCCTTATTATCTTCTAGATCTTTATAATTACCCAGTTAATTGAACCTTTCGTAAGCTGTTCTTTTTCTTCTAGACTAAACTTACAACAGCCTTTGTACATTATGGTTCAGGTACCCTACCATACTTCCACTGTCTCACTGGAATGTGGCTCTGCAGAACCCCACACAAATATCCCCTGAACATTTGCCACATTTCTTCCGTACGCTTCCCGGAGAACACCTGTTTCCCATTTAGCCTTCCTTCCGTTCTTTATCTATCAATTTTATGTATTTGTTTATCCATCTATTTATCTATTCATCCATCCATTATCTATTTATTTATTTATCTATCTATCTATCTGTGTCTGTCTATCTGTCCATATGTCTATCTCTCTGTATAGATATTTATCCATGAATCTGCATATTGTTCATTAATGTATTGAAATACAGTGCGGAATAGGCACTTCCTACCCTTCCAGCCGCGCAGCCCAACCATGCCCCGTTTCAATCCGAACCGAATGACGAGACCACTTACAACGACCAATTAAGCTACCAACCCGTGTGACTGTGGGAGGAAACCAAAGTACCTTGAGGAAGCGGGGGAAATGCACATTTTTTTTTACAGGCAGGGCGTGATTTGAACCCGGGCCGCTGGTACTGTAAAGTGTTTTTGTAGGCGCTACAGTACCCTGGCGCCCCAATTGATACGCATGTTGATAAAGACAATGAGTCAAATGAACTTGATTAATTATATGCATTTCATAATCACTTGAAGCAAAAATCAAACAGAAAATCCTCCCGAAAGACATAACAATCAATAGATGTGTAAATGTCAGAATAACATTTCCATTAACTCTAAAATCAGGGTCACAGTCAATCAGCCCCTAAAACCAATTGGTTCCTGGACCAAAATGTAGACCCAAGGTTTAGCAACACTGTAACAACATTGATCACGTTTCTCTGGATGTTTTTGTTCCACTTGTGGTCGTTCTTAAACACATTGTGTATAATTCATGTTTATATTTTATTTTCTTGTGAATGATGCTTATATCTTGCCCTGGGCGTGTGATGCTCCTGCATGTAAGTTGATCATTGCACCTGCGCATATATGGACTTGTGCAGTTGAGTATAAACTGAACTTAGCCATTGACTCTTCCTCAACAGGTTGTAAACATCTGAGTATCATACAAGTAATCAGTTATGTTCAATTGTCATCAATTTAATTATTATTGTATCTGAAAATCGTTACATGTGCACCTGGCTTTTATCTCGATTTTGACTTGGAACTGCTTTTGGAATAAGTTTCTACACAACTGTGGGTGTCGAATCGAAAAACATACAATGAAGTCCAGTCATTTGGATTTCGGGTCGACAGTAGTTGTACCCAGTGATATTGCATTAGCACGAACAGGTGGCGCTGAAGGAAATGAACAGCCATGATCCTGATCAGTGATTGGCCTGGCACCATGATGTAATTTGACTGCTTCCGTTACCATATTTCATTACAAAACACTTAGATCTGAATTCAAATTCTGGGACTGAACCACTGTGTTGGCTCTTAACGGAAGCGGCATACTTCACTGTATGTTTAAGTGTACAGTGCTATAAATAAATTACTCTGAACCTGAATCTTAATATGAAACTGAATCAGGCTCCATGGCCTGTTCCTGATGCAATGGACTTGGATCAGAGTCCAAATGAGGTGCACAGAAGGTATGAGAGATAGTAATGGTTCAATTTAATAACAGAGAACGTATTCAGTATACAACCTGAAATTCTTACTCTTTACAGGCATCTACAAAACTGCAAAAACCCAAATAATGAATGACAGAAAAGTTCCCCACCCACCCACGCTAAAGCAGCAGCAAAATATTCAGTATTTCTCCCCCCTCCCCTAGCTTCGCTTGCTACAGCATAAAAAAATCAACCCTCCATCACCCGCCATGAAAGCAATAGTAAAGCTTCCAGAGACCATGATCTAAAGTCCATTAAAAGCTATTGTCCATTCTAACATTTCGACATCACAGACAGTCTCTGTGTGTCTCACTCTCTCACAAGTGTGGGTGACAGGGAGTCATTGCTTCTGCCAGATGAGAGTGGACACCAATAGCTCGCAGTTTTGATGTTACAATTTCAATGGTCGTTCATCCAGGCCCCCGACTCGAAGACCATCAGACTATCAGACTCTCACAGGAGAGAAAATGACAGAGAGAGAGAGATCAATCTAATGGGCGTGTGTGAGAGAATGCGAGTGTGTGTGTGTGTGTGGGGGGGGGGGGGGGAGGAGAAGAGCGAGAGAGGTAAAGACAGTGTATTTATGGATGTGTGCAAGAGAGAGAGGCAAGGAGTGCGGGCAGAGACAAAGTATATGGGTGTGTGTGTGAGAGAACGTGTGTGTGCATTTGTGCGGGGGCAGGAGGAGAGTGAGAGCGGCAGAGACGGTATTTATGGACGTGTGTGAGTGAGAGGCAGGGAGTGCGGGCAGAGACAAAGTATATGGGTGTGTGTGTCAGAGAACGAGTGTGTGCATGGGAGGGGAGAGAGAGTGTGAGAGTGAGTGACGGAGAGGCAGAAACAGTGTATATTTGGGTGTCCATGTGTGTGAGAGAGTATGTGCATATGGGGATGTATCTGTGTGTGTGAGAGAGAGAGCGCGAGAGAGATTTTTCGATTGCAGGGACCTCGGATGGCTACGCACACCACCCGCTGTCTCGGTGTTTCAATCTCCTGCGACGCTTCCATCGACGACATCGGCGAGGAATCTTGTCGTCCTCAGGGTCATATCGCAAAGATGCGCACAAAACATCGAAACATGGAGACATCGAAACATCAGGATCGCTCGGCCATTTCGGAAAGCAAGAACCCAACAGCCATGTAGAACCGTAGTTTGAGCTGCGTCTGCAAATTATGGTCTCCAACAGGACCCCAGCCACCTTGAAAAGGAAAAAAAAGAGACACGAGTAGAGAAAAAATATAAACCGTGTCGGTCAGATCCGGAAAAACCTCTGGCGTCATCTTTAGTTCCTCCCACTCCTATTGCGGTGGAGATGGCAAAAGGTAATTCAAATATGGGATTATCTATGGCAGTCAAGAGAAAATCTGCAGATGCTGGAAGTCTGAGCAACAGACACACAATGCTGGAGGAACTGAGCAGGCCAGGCAACATCCTGATTTCCTCCAGTATTTTGTGTGTTTATCTGGCAGTGTTAAATGGTGGGACAGAAATCCAGGAGTTCGAATAATTAACTTTTTCCCCCATTCTCTTATTTTCTATCAACCGAGAACACATACGTCACATCCCTTGAGAAAAAAAAAATGAATGAAACGATGAATCAGCCGGTGACCAGATCGCAAGGCACATAGGTTTGTCTTTGTGCTATGTTTTCAATGGATTGTCAGAACGTTAAGATGAATTTGCCTACTTCACACATTTCAAAATTGTTTGCAACTAGTAAATATTCGTGGGTAATATGGAGCAGTCTAAATTCCACTTGATCATTGTCTTGATCAGCACCTTACCTCTTGGTGAATATCGAGAAGCCTGTTGTCCCTTCTACAGCTTGATGTCTGCATAGATCGTGCTGTCATCGGCGTGGGTTTCAAAACGTTCTTTCTTGCCCTGAATGTCGAAATTCGTTAGTGAATCATTTGGACGTATCTGTTAATGGCTGAAAACCATTCTATGGACAGATCAGCGGTTACAAGTGGCATCAACAAATTGCTTATTGTGGCACAATGATAGCGCAGTGGTTAGTGTGACGTTTTTACAGTTCAAGGTATCCCCAGAGATCGAATTCAATTTCCTGCGCCGTCTTTTAGGAGTTTGTACGTATACCCCGAGGACCTGGCGCATTTTCCCTAGAGGTTTCCTCCATCAGTCAAAAGGTGTATCGGTTAATAGGTTAATTGGTCATTGTAATTGTCCTGTGATTGACCTCGGGTTAAATTAGTGTGTTGCTGGGCAGCGCGGCTTGTTATTCTGGAAGGGGCTGTTCCACGCTACATCGCAAAATAAATAAAATATTAAATAACAAAAAGTCTAAGCGCTGTCAATCACAGAGGTAGACGGTTAACCCAGTGCAAGGTTGTCCTGGTAAGACCAAAGTGGGATCAGTTTCTTTCACGAGCATATGAATATGACCCAATAAAATGATCAATCCTCAGCTGTTGGTCTCACAGCCTTAACGAAACAGATGCACTAATTCTTAGTCCGAAGAGCTTTGAAAAAAGTTAATATCTGGAATAGGACAGAGATAACCCAAGTAACTATTGCAAAAGAGTGTTTCAGTCAGTGAAAGCATATAATTGTGCCGTTTACTGGAGATTATCCTGCGCGTTAGGATAACGTGTTCTAGATAGTAAGGATAGTCTGGTTGCAAATACAGAGACTTATCTGCACTTTAACCCCGGGTGGCCTGTTACCCTCCAAAAAAATCTTGCAGATCAATTCCTATTGATGACGCAATATTACAAGTCAGCGAATAAGCATCGCTCATAATCGAGTCACGTATAGATTGTGAAATGACGCATGTGCCTCCACGTAATTCACTTCTCCATGTTAGTATGATGTTCCATCCAAATGTCTTCATAAAATAAAAAAAAACATGCATTTTCAAACATAATACTGGTAGAAACCTACTGGGCAGCCCGAAGATGAATATATAACTCTCTCAAAGAAAGGACATGAATCATAAATTATAACAAAAGGAGGATTTTCAACTCACTTTTTGTTTCTTTGTTCGCGGTTTTAACTTAAGATCAGCATCTGTACAAAATTAAAATCATGGCATCAATGCTTAAAATACTACATTCAACATCTATTGAAGTGTGGTTAGGTGCGGCCCTGTTGCAGTTTCCTGTTAAACTATAAACCTACACGCGTATTTTTTGCAGGAGGAAAGAAATGGGATCACCCTAAAGAAAGGACGTGCAAACTAGATGCAGATAGCGCCGGAGGTCAGGACTGAACTGTGAACAAAAGTTGAGGCAGCTGCGTTCCCGACATCATGAACGGCTATCTGGTCTATTTGGGAACCTCTGCGAGCTGTTTGGCGGAGGTTACATACACATTTGCCTTAAGGCATATGAGCAGAACAAGGCTATTTTGCCACTCTCAGTGCGATTCGTTTATGGTTGATTGAGTTTTCCTCCCCATCCCGTTCTTCCTCCACTCTGTAACCTTTGACGATCATCCTAATGAGCAACCTTCCAAGCTTCGCGTTAGCTGTAGCCAATCACTTCATCTGTGCAGCCGTCCTTGGCAAAGAATTGCACGGAATCACCGTCCCATGCATAACAAAATCCCGTCTCATCTCAGTTTTATGCACTTCCCTGCACTGCATTCTCTCTGTTACATCTTTGCCCATTCTCCTAATCTGTCCAAATCCTCCTGAAGACTCCTTATTTCCTCACACTGCCTGCCCTTCCACCACTCTTAGTATGACCTCTACCCCTTGTCCTATTTGGCAAAGGTGAGCCAAAGCATAAAGTGCTGACTCCAGCCAACATAGGTCTTTGGGTCATTGAGGCACACAAGCCTCCAAATCCTACAACAAGGTTGTGGTCCTCTTGGAGGAGTCAACCAGAAAGCCACCCCCATTCTAACACTTTGCCCCCTGCCAGTCAGCCAACGTTTAAGTATTTATTTTATTCAGCATTGCAATGCGCAGTAGTACCCTTTGATCATGCTATCCTTTCCTATATTGCCATGGACCTTACGTTCAGACCTTGTCAACGGCCTTCAGAACATTCAGCGATTCTCATTTCCTTGAGAATTCCTCAAAGAATTCCTGCAGGCTGGTCACGCAATATTTCCCCTGAAAGAAACTATGTTGAGTTCGGCCTACATAATAATTAATGTGCTTCCAAGGGAGTAAGGAAATGACTAACGATATCAGCCCACTTGGGTGGATTTTGCACCTACTTATTCCAGACAACACAGACAAGAGTTTCTTTTTCAGCATTTCTACCTCATCAAACCTTCTAAGGACAACGCTTAGCATGCGACTTTGGAGCCCCAACGACCAGGGTGCATTTCCCACCGCTGTCTGTAAGGAGTTTATACGTTCTGTCCATAACCATGTGGTTTTCCTTCCACAATACAAAGAAATACGGTTGAGGAGGTTTAATTGCTGACATGAGTGTAATGGGACGGTGTAGGCTTATTGTGGCAGAAGAGGCTGTAATGGTGCTGACTGTCTAAATAAATAAAATAAAAATAAAAAAAGAAGTCATCTCAGAGTAGAGTAAAGAGTAGAGGCTCAGATGATGTTGGATCAAAGTCCACCTATCCCAGAAACCGCTCTGATGAGGAATCACTACAATCTCTCTCAGGAGTAAATATATAGGTTGATTCAAGGAACAACATCTGCATGTTATATTTTCAGAAAGGACACATATACATCTAGTTAAGAATGAACGGGCCTCGCTTAATCAGAGGAGCAGTTTTTGTGGGACAACTCTTAAAGAACAAAAGCTAATTGAGAGAATTGTCAGTATCCCTTTGCCGCAATTCTGCAAAAAGCAGAGGGGGCATAAATACTCAGCAGCCCAGTCAGTAAGCACAGAAATGGCAAGAAGGTCAACATTTCAGGTCAGATTCATTCCCCCAGGTGCTGACGGACCTCCTGAGCTAATCCAGCATTTTCCATATACTTTCTTCCACATTAAATGCGATCGGCTTCTTTCGTTCCTTCAAGTTGCTAATTGAGCGCTTGAAATAAAATGTGTGGCATATTCTGCGCTTTTTGCTGAGAGGGCAAAATGCCAATTCCAGGTACTGGATCCTTAACACAGTTCATCGCGTACTCACAAGATGTCAAGCACGGTGTAATGTCACTTGCATTCTGATAACACCACCCGCTCGCTGTACTTAATAAAACAACAAACAAAATACAATTAAAATCTCATGAAAATCTAGCTGTCACGCAATACTTACATACGACATTGACATTGCTATTGGGACTGTCATTAGGTGGAGGAACGGCCCTGAAAGGAACATACATACAAGTCAACTTATTTTAATTGGACAATACTGCAAAGATACTGATGGTGGCTAGAAAGAAATTGCAGGAGATCTATCTGGTTGATATGTGACTGCGTGATTAGTGATCTGTCCCTAACGGGGACAGATGTGATTAAACGAGAATAAAGTGCAATTGTGAATGTTAGTGGGAGAATGGAAGCGTGGGGCACTTTACAAACGGCGGAAGACTTAAGTGTGTCAATGCTGGGCGTGCCCAAGGGTCCCCTGTGATTATGATGCAATGCAAAGAATTAGAATACAGATATTATCCGGACAAACATGACGGATGGGAGGAGCAAAAGTATGGCAGTCCCTGTCACCACACAGGTCTCATAATGTATGAAGCACCAGTTAGTGATATACTGTTTACATTGTTAACTTGTGTAGTAAATGCATCTTATTATTTGCTAATTTATTTGCGGTAATGTGCAATTTATGTGTGTTGTGGGCGAGTTAAAGTATATGTACTCTACTGTGCGCCTTGATCTGGAAGAACATTGTCTCTTTTGGCGGTATATATGTACATGGTTAAAATGACAATAAACTTGATGTTCAACTTGACTTGAACTTGGGATGACTCAGGGAATATTCTCAATATTAGCATGTAACGCTCGGGCAATTCTGACTTAGGTCAATCGATGTAAGACCTTTACTGCTTTCAAAAACTACAATCGGATAACGGCAAGAGGTGTACCATACGAGATCGAGGCGGGAAGAGGACATGGAAAGATTGTGGCTTGAAAAGTGGAGCGAGAGAGAGGTGAGTGGAACAGGTCGAAATGGTTTTAAGAGGAAAGCGAATAAAATTGCGTTAAGAGCAAAATAAATGATAAACAAATGGAGAAAGCACACTAAGATCCCACAAAGGAGTGAAAAATCAAAAACTGGGAATCTAAGTTATGAGGAAAGACAGCAAGAACTAATTATGAACCATATCAGATCGATTAAGATAATGTAGTGAGTGCGTATGCGGACTATCAATTGCCCGGTCAATCGATTGGGCCTCCTACATGCGGGAAGCATTTTCTTTTGCAGAAGTGTGCATGTCTTTTGTTTCAGTGGGCGCGGTTCCTGGATCTCATACCGTGTGGTGTCCATCGTGTATCATCATTAGCATACACAATATAAGCGCTGAACCATACTGCTCCGTTGCTGTTCTTACTCTGCGGAAACACTACAAGAGGAGTCAATGTGATCTATTTGGAGAGACTCTTTCGGGAGCTGCCACTGGGGTCAATGATCTAAAGCGAATTCAGTTGCGCCATGACACCACTCTACAATTGTCACCCCTGAATACCGGGTCAAAGCATTTTGAGGTGACGCTCTGAATTCTAAAACTTTACCCAAATTTGAATATGAATGTCATGTACATTTAGTTCTGCCAAAATCATGTTCTCACCTGAATTCTTCGCAGCCTCTGGACTTCCCTGTAAATGATAGGGAGATTTAAAAGAAGTTTATAAGAAGCATCAAAGAGCCATACAGAGAACAGCAGGCTTGTGTGAAGATTAGCAATTTCTACTTCTTCCCACAGAATAAAATCCTGACTAAATCCACAAATGTTTCAAAATTACAAACGTGGCCCCTAATGTGAGAATGAGATTGAAATTAAATCAACTAACAGAAAATAAAAAGAAAATAGATAAACATCACTTAGATGCTGGGACTTTGCCGTTAGATTTCAAGTAGAAAACTCATCGTCAGAACTGGATTATTGTGGTGATCATTAACACGATTTTGTGCTGTGTCGTATTGCAAGTGCGATCACGGTCTATCCATGGTCATAGTTGTCGGAACATTTATCCATCTCAGTGGTTTGCCATTGCCTTCTTCTGGACAGTGCCTTCACAAGATGGGTGACCCTAGCCATAATCAATATCCTTCTGAGATTGTTTGCCTGGCGTCAGTGCTCGCATAACCTGGACTTGTGATCTGTACCTGCTGCTCTTACGACTATCCACCACCGCTCCCATGGCTTCAGATGAGCTGATTCGGGGGGGAGGGGAGGGGTTGGGGGTCTAGGCAGGTGGAGCACCTTGCCCAAAGGTAACCTGTAGGCTAGCGAAAGGAAGGAGTCACCCCATCAACAACCAGTCAGAAATACTGGGGCATAATCGGACTCAGGACTTGATGAACTGGGCTTTGAAGATCTGCATGATGACCAGGGCGCACTGTTACCTTTCCATGTTATAATGTTCATACTTTTCTTACAGTTGTTTACACAAGGGAGTTAGGGTGGGGAGAGAGGAAGAGAGGGAGAGGGAGTGGGAGAAAGAGAGAGGCAGACAGAGAGGAGAAGACAGAGTATATTGTGTTTGTCAGAGATGGAGTCAGAGACAGTCAAACAGACAGAGACAAGAAGATAGAGAGATAGAGAGAGTATAGAGAGAGAGATTGATTACAGTTTTCAGTCTTATGTCGATCAAGTACGTAATGAAGATGGAATATATTAAATAGTGAACTGCCAATGCCATAGATACTCAAAAACGAAAACGGGGCCAAGTTATGCATCTACCGGACAAGGTTGTGACAAGTGTGAAAACCCGAGACAATCGACTAAGGTGCCTACCACATTCAGACAGATACTTAGAGCCATCTTATGAAAAGATAATGTCGGTAGTATTAAACCTGATTCTGACTCTGAAATTTGCCCTTAAACTGAACGAGTGGTCCATTTAATTGTTATCCCTACATTAAATATCCTGTAAATTCAGCTTTTTGTATTTCGCATGGTAATCTATAATCTTTTGTCATTTATGGCCCACGTTTAGGTGATGAGAGGCAGGCCAGTGCAAAAGGGCCTCAACACCAGCTTCATAGCAAAGAAAGCCCAGTGGCGTCTCTACTTTCTGCGAAGGCTGAGGAAAATCCATCTGCCACCCCCCCATCCTCATCATATTCTACAGGAGTTGTATTGAGGGCATCCTGAGCAGCTGCTTCACTGCCTGCTTCGGAAATGGCACCATCTGGGATTGCAAGACCCTGCAGTGGAGAGTGAGGTCAGCTGAGAAGATCATCGGGGTCTCTCCTCACGCCATTACGGACATTTATGCTACATGCTGCGTCCGTAAAGTAAACAGAATTATGAAGGACCCCACACACCGCTCCTACAAACTCTTCTCCCACCAGTCATCTGGAAAAGGCACCGGAGCATTCGGGCTCTGATGACCAGACTATGTAACAGTTTCTTCCCCCAAGCTCTCAGAGTCCTCAATGCCCAGAGCCAGAACTGACATGAACTTACTGCCCTCTTCTGTGCCTATTGTCTTATTTATTATTTATTGTAATCCCTGCTCTGTTTTGTGCACTTCATGCAGTCCTGGGTAGGTCTGTGGTTTAGTGTAGTTTTTTCTGTGTTTTTTTTTAAGTAGTTCAGTGTAGTTTTTATACTTATTCATGTAGCACCATGGTCCTGAAAAACACTGTCTCATTTTTACTGTGTACTGTACCAGCAGTTATGGGCGAAATGACAATAAAAAGTGACTTGACTTGAAGTGAGAAAACTATCTTCTTCCTGCTTTCTGTACAATTGGTTCTTATTCGTTGGCATTGCCTACCTTTTTTCCAGCAGTAAACACCCAATACTCCAAACATTAACACCAGGGCCACGACAGGTAAAGCTGGAATCCATGGCTGAAAGGACTTTGCTAAAACAGATAAATAGGCGAGATTAGGTCAGGGTTGGTGTTTTGTGACAGATGCTTTTGGCAAGAAAGCAGAATAAGGTGAGGCATCTGTTGAAGAAAATTCAAAATTGTCTACATTCTGTCTGAAGTTGACTGTTAGTCTCACTTCACAGGGTTCTGTAGTTTTCAAAGAATATGCTGAAATATTTAACATGCAAAAGATAAACTTCTACTTTTTGGATTATAGTTCATTCCCAAAGGAGGCAAAGTCTTAGCCCATTTCATTATGGCTCATATGTGTCCAGTCGTTTCTTTTATGTGTTTTTGTTTACTAAAAGGAATACAGGTAGAAATGTTTGGTAACACATTCTAGACTGCTGACACGCTTGTCGGTATCAAGAGCATCTTGATGGACAAGGAACTTCGTTATAACAGCGCATCAGAGCAAAAGCGCATGAAGCACGTGGTCGGTCGAAATTAGATATCACAAGCATCTTGTTACATTATATAGATATACAGCGTGGAATAGGCCCCTTCGGCCCCTTGAGCTTCACCATCCAGCAAACCCCCGACAACCCCAATTAAACTCTAACCTGATCACGGGAAATAGTACATGGTACATCTTTGCACTGTGAGAGGAAACTGGAGGACCCTGGGAAACCTACACATTCTATGGGGAATACCTAGAGATCCTTCTTATAGACGACGCCGGTAATGAATTCTGAACTCCGGGGCAATGCCGTCGCAATAAACGCTATGCTCCTATGCCGAGAACAGGGAGAAAGAATGGCGGGGATGGATAGCAGATGGAAAAGAGAGAAGCAGTTGTAGTTGTAGGTTGAAAGCCATCTAACCCCATGAAGTGCTAACTTCCTAGTAAATTGAAGACCCATAATTTCAAGAAGATGACAGAGTATTCACTGAGATAGACCAATGGAACTATTGTCATTCATGGACATACCTGCAGTATGTTTTGACTCATTTCAGTGGAGTAAAATAATTCACATTCAACAAGAAATTGAAAAATAAATTTTGAAAATCTATGCTTTTCGGGAAGATGAATTTGCAAGTTTGGTTTGAATGTACTTACCATGTACAGAGTACATTCCTTGACTCCGCTATGTTTAAGAGCTCTATCTATCTCTTTCTTGAATGCATCCAGATAATTATCTTCTACTGCCTTCTGAGGCAGAGCATTCCATAGATCCACAACTTTCTGGGTGAAAACGTTTTTCCTGAACTCCGTTCTAAATGGCCTACCCCTTATTCTTAAACTGTGGCCTCTGGTTCCGGACTCCCCCAACATCGGGAACATGTTTCCTGCCTCGAGCATGTTCAATCCCTTGATAATCCTATGTTTCAATCAGATCCCCTCTCATCCTTCAAAATTCTCTAAATTTAGAAAAAATCCTCAAAAAATTCCAGAAGATTAGTTTAGCATAATTTCCTCTTCGTAAATCCATGCTGACTCGGAGCGATTCTGTTACTGCTATCCAAATGTGCCGCTATTTCATCTTTTATAATTGACTCCAGCATCTCCCTACCACTGATGTTAGGCTAATTGGTCTGTAATTCCCTGTTTTCTCTCTCCCTCCTTTCCTAAAAAAATGTGGGATAACATTAGCTACCCTCCAATCCTCAAAACTGACCCTGAATTTATAGAATATTGGAAAATGATTACCAATGCATCCACGATTTCTAGAGCCACCTCCTGAAGTACCCTGGGATACAGACCATCAGGCCCTGGGGATTTATCAGCCTTCAGTCCCATCAGTCTACCCAACACCATTTTCTGCATAATGTGAATTTTCTTCAGTTCATCCGTTTCCCTAGGTCCTCTGGCCACTGTTACATCTGAACTAGTTCTAGTCCTAGATGCTAGCCCAGTTAACGTGTCGTAGCGCGGGCCCACTTTATTTGACATCTTCACCCCACTGTGTTCACTTACCCCAAGGTAATTGTAATCGCATCAGAGAGTCGTATAATAATATAGCATAGAATGAGTCCCTTGGTGCGTAAGTCAAATTGGTGAATACCTTTGACACGTTGACACGTAAACTTTGACCGCTCGGCCAAGAGATAATCGGGGTCTCTCTTGAGGAGCTGGAAACAAAAGGAATAAGTCGATTTAGACTGCTGTAAGCTGACATGCAAGAGCACATTCTTTCCGAGGAGCTGCATGTTTTTCATGTTTGTGTCCTTCCATTTTGAAATATTATGTACAACAGTAGGCTTCCCTGGAGACAAGATGTGACATACATCTGGATGTGAGCAGACGGGTTGTACTTTGCATATTGCCCTTTTGGCAAAGGCAGAAGAGGTCAATAGACTGTGGTAGATAGTATATTGTACATCTGCAGATTATATCTATTTTTTTCTACAAACCGCGTGCGTCACTGCATACTATTCATACTGAAGTCCATAAACATTAAACTCACCTACGACATTTATCTGTACTGTTGTACTGTTATCCGATTCGACATTTCTCCCAAGCACATTGCATGTGTAAGCACAGTTGTAATATTCCCAGCCGTACAATGTTGCCATGATAGTAAAATTGGCGCTGTCTCGCTCAGTATTAGTGGGTTCAATTGATACATCTGCCCCCTCTTCGTACATGAGAACTGTATTGTTCGAATCTACGCTCTTCGCTGTTTTACAAGTGAAAGTAATCACTTCACTGGACACATAGACTCCGTCCTCACGGTCAGATGACAATATAGGTTTCTCCAGATGAACTGCAAATACAGAGAATAAATCGATTCAGACCGCGCAATGCTGGCTCAGGGAAATCTTTACACGTGTTTAGCTAATATTAATATGTTATTTAAAGTCTCGTCTGAATTTTCTACAGACCCGTTATTTCCGACGATTTGTCACATTTAGTAAGTTTCCCCCGCGGTGAACAAAATCTATCTGCGTATGTCGAAGATAGCTAACTGTTGTAGCAACGTGCAACCATTCTGTTGTGTTAGAATGGAATATTATCATAACGTTACTTGTTTTGTTTTCATAATTATCCAAACTGATGGCGTGAACATGATTACTTCAACTTCCAGTAACATTTTGGTTGCCATTCCCCTTCTTTCTTCTTCAATTCTTCAACCTGGCCTCTTACCTTTTGTCTGTACATGTCTGTCATCAGTCTTTGATGCTTCTTCTCCTCCCCTTGCTCCTATAATCCACTCTCTTCACCTATCGGATTCCTCTTTCTCCGGCCGTTTACCTTTCCCATCTGTCTATAACTTATTTAGGGATTGGCACGGAATAAGCCTTTCGGGTCCCTTCAAGCTGCTATGATATTGTCACGCGCATCGGTTCTGTGATTGATTCTGCTTAAGACTTTTAAAAGCTGATCTTGAACTCTACCTTGTGAATAGTAAACACCACATCATTTAAAGCAATTTCAGTACCTTCTAGAGATCTGAAATTACATAGTGGATGTCTGTTTCCTTTCACAAGCCTGCGACAATTCAGTTTCCTTAGGGTTGGCATAAAACAGATATGCTGAAAATGTAGACTGTACAGGTCCCAATGGACCTTGTACATTTATCTTCGTGTGACGTTGATGGGTTCCATATTGACACTTGCGTTGTTTGCCCTGTTATGTATGGAATGAAATTGATTTCAGCAATTCCTTTCCCTGCAACTGTGGAATTATAACCTCTGAATTTGAAAGTTGAGAAAATTTGCATCCAATTTGAAACTTCGAGTCGACTTTTATTAACAATCTCTACTTAAGAAATGCACTCTGGATCTATACTATCTTATAATCTTTCCTTCCTGAAATCTATCTCCCTAAAATATCATATCCGTGAACTCAGCCAAGGAATAACCGTTGTCTCTGATGTTTACTCTTGATAGCGGTAGGCATCAATCATATCAGAGCCGTAGAAAAAAGTAGAGACAACATCTAATGTTGGTTCAATCATATAACACATCGATCAAACAGCAAGATACAACAACGCCATTCAAGAACAATCGACATTTGTCACCGACCTTGAACATTTTCACTCTGGGCCGTGACCACTGTATAGAGAAAATTATAACAAGTTACAACAATTCTACATTCTACCCACCTCCATATTTCGTTCAAACTAGCTTCGCAGAAGAGCCCTCGTCATTATTCCATGACTTCCTATTGGCGGCGCTGTCTTCCCACAAATCCCATTCCCAGTCCTTCCCATCTGTTCAAGCATCAATCAGCTTTGTAACTTCTATTTCTGTCAACCAGGCACTCTCTCCGCTAGACATTATTCGCACATAGAACATATGACGAAACATTTGCGACCTAACCTCCTGGCTCAGCATGGATCTCTACAAAACTCCCTAACCGAGCTACCAAACTTCTCTTTCATACATCTACCTATCTGTGTATCTATCTATCTATCTATCTATCTATCTATCTATCTATCTATCTATCTATCTATCTATCTATCTATCTATCTATCTATCTATCTATCTATCTATCTATCTATCTATCCAACAATCTCTCTCTCTCCCTCTTCCATCCCTCTATCCTCCCCCACTCTCTCCCTCTCCCTCTCTCTGTCTGTCCCTCTACAATTTATCAAACTGAATATATTCTGTTTTAAAATCCCTACCAAGATGATTAACTGAACGAGTTCTATAAAGAAAAGATATTTGTATTTGCAGGAAGAGAAAGGAATATTTACTCCAGTTTCTTCAGAATAATCACTTTGATTGGGATGTGAGGATAAACGCTTTTGTTCTGTAGACTTTTGAAGCCGGACAGTTTTAGACTTCCGCATATATCTCACTCGGTCTGTACCCAACCGCCAACCAACC
Source organism: Hemitrygon akajei (assembly GCF_048418815.1). Classification (NCBI taxonomy): domain Eukaryota; kingdom Metazoa; phylum Chordata; class Chondrichthyes; order Myliobatiformes; family Dasyatidae; genus Hemitrygon; species Hemitrygon akajei. Next base: position 56,330,635 of record NC_133147.1, read on the forward strand.
TTGCAGAACGTTTAAACATGCTGGGTAGTGCTGTGCATCGATCTGTTTGCTCTTTCGGAGAGCTGGAGCAAGTGAAATGGCAAAGTGAGGAGAAGAAAGCAAAGTGTTAACCAGATTGACAGTTACGTGGGAAATTGGTTGAATCGGAGTTGGGAGCTTGTGCTTGCTGAAAACTTACTATTCTTAGAAACATCAAGTGGGCATTTTAGTCAGTCCCACATTCCTTAACAAATGTTAAATGCAGAAGATTAACAAATAGCTATTGTGGAGGTTCAGCATTGTCTGTGTTAACGACATTTGCCTTGCCTGTGCTGATAGAGTCTCTTCCAACTAATTACGTCAGACATACTTGAATAGTCTATGTACCAATATTTAGAACAGTCTCTCAGTGCAAGAGGCTGTTGTGCAGTACTTTTCCAAGTATTGAGCCTCCTCTCAGAAGTGCATGAACCCGTGAGTCATCGACAGGGAAGAGGGAAGTGAAAGCGAACATTGACATTGAAATTAGAAAAAAAATGATAGAAAATTAGTTATGGCCTTGCGAGTAAATTTTGCCTCTCCTGAAATTGTTGTGTGTCTGAAAGTGATGGAACTAAACCCTGAGGGTAAATAAATTTTCTCTCACCGCGATCTTTTTGCACAAAGATTTTACTCTCCACTGCATATATCAATCTGCCTTACTTTCTTCAATTTCCTCTTTTTCTGCCTGTGTCTCTCTTTCTTCCTTTTATTCTTGTTTTCCTCATTTTCATTCTTTCTTTCGGACTTCATTTCTTTCTCTCTTCTTTTGCTATTCCTTTCTTTCACTATTTTCATCCTTCTCTCTTTCTTTGTTTTCTTTTCTTTTCATCCCCGTCCAGAAAGAAACCTTTCCCCATGAATCTAAATAAGCACACACACAGAAAATGCTGTAGGAACTCAGCAGCCCAGGCAGCATTTATGGAAAAGAGTATAGTCGACTTTTCGGGCCGAAACTCCTCATCGGGAATGGCGAGGGGGAAATATCCTTTAGAATAAGCATTTAGTTTTGTTAAAAATTACGGCAGCATCTGGAATTATGAGTAGAAATAATTTGTTCATTGTCAAGAGATAACTGCTGATTTCAGAGGTGGTGCAGCACTGTATTTTCCGAAGAATCCTGTCCTCACACCTCTCTGCAGATCTGTAGCTCGACATGTCACTCTTGTAGACACAGAAAGTAAGTGAAGTTTAGATGCATTTTAGGATACACCAACTCTATTAGAAATACTCCACGTGTTCTGAATTATCACACAAGTCCTCTGGATGGTAAATAGGAAATAAAAAAAGCAACAGTAAAATTTTAAGGAAAAGATAAAACTTTAAACCGACAGTTTTTATTTGTAAAGTTCATTCAGAATGGCATGATAACGGAAATCAGTGGCTTTATCTCAGTCAATGTCTAATGCAAAGAAGTCAGCGCCACAGCAGCAAGATTTCACAGAGCAAACAACCGAAAACTATTTTTAGAAATATCCGCTCTTTGTCTTTAATGTATATTCTTCACGGTATAAATTGCTAGATACAAGGAAAAATTATTCCATAGAATATTTCACAGAACTGAACATGGGGATAGTATTTCTGTCTGACGTTTTTTCCAGTAAATTTGGCCTCTTCGACGATGTAACACAGCTCCAGTTAATGAGATCTGGTGTTTGCTGGACTTTATTTCTATGCATTTCTGGCCTCCGTCTATGAACCACAGACCATTACTTCTTCATTGATCTGTGAAAGCAAAGTGTTGAAACGGAAACGTGGTTTCAGCTCAGAGACACAACATGACTGCTGGAATTGAGCAAAAAGTATATTTCAACACTTTATTTGCAAAGTAAAACAAATACACAAATTTCGTAGTATAATTTTCTGAAAGCAATTTTATGTGTTCTTTTTTTTAACCAAATTTGTTTGTTATAAGTTATAGATCAATTGGATGCGGAATTACCCGCCAAGTTTAAGTCATCATTATTTTATCGATGTGATAAAATATCTGAATATGTGCATTCGGTGACAACGTGTTAACAGAATAATATTGGGGGGGGGGGGGGAGGGTGAGGCCAGGTGGTTGGGGGATGCACTGGGCGAAGATGAATTTGTAAGAGACGAAAAAGTAGTAATGCAACAAGTTTAAATTGAGTCACCTGATTAAGTTTTTAAGGAGTAAATCCAAATATATATTATTATTTTTAATAATGCATGCCCTGAGAAAATGATTACTTCTTATAGAGCATTAAAAGAGCTGGCTGTCATAGTGTAAGAGGCAGTTTTAACCAAAAGGAACAGTAATTCAAAGAAAGAGGAACTTGTCCCCATTAGGCACGAATTTACACAGAAGAACACAGATAAACATAGAGTAAACGATCCACCCATTTCGGGGAACATCTTGTACCCTTACTTGCTGTTTGAATTGAATTGAATTAACTTTATTTCTTACATCCTTCACATAAATGAGGAGTAAAAATATTCACGTTACATCTCAATCTAAATGGGCAATGTGCACTCATAGTAATTTATAATATATAGAATGGACAATGTAAGAGAGAGTACACTCAAGTCAGTGTGAGTTCATCAGTCTGATAGCCTAGTGGAAGAAGCTGTTCCAGAGCCTGTTGGTCCTGGCTTTTATTCTGCCGTACCGCCTCCCAGATGGTAACAGCTGGAATAGATTGTGGTTGGGAAGGCTTGGGTCCTCATTGATCCTACGGGCCCTTTTTACATACCTGTCCTTGTAAATGTCCTGAATCATAGGAATTTCCCAACTGCAGATGCGCTAGACTGTCCGCACCACTCTGTGCAGAATCCTGCGATTAAGGGAGGTACAGTTCCCATAACACGCAGTGATGCAGCCAGTCAGGATGCTCACAATTGTGCCCCTGTAGAACGTAGTAAGAATTCGCGGGCCCGTATCAAACTTTCTCAACCGTCTAAGATGAATGTGCTCTGCGCATGCATATTTTCTGCCTTCAAAATGCAATGGGCAGTGCATTGACCAGGGGTAAATTTTAACAGCGTTTCATAAGCCCTATTTTGGAATTTAGATTCGCCACTAAGCATCCCTCAGTATTTTATCTTGCATTAAAAAAGTAGTGTTTTTTTATTCAGTACAGAAACACAAATAGTAGAAGACGGCAACGCGGTTGTAAGACGAACACAATAAAAATGAAACAGCTAAACGTTTCTATATTGCAGTAAAACCTAACAGCATTAAAGTGACTGCTGGCGGAACAGCAGAACGAGGAATTCCATAAATCTCTACTGAAATGTTAGTTGTTTCCCTACCTACACGAACTACCATAGCTTACACGGAGTTTTAACCCTACACAAACTGACGATCTGGGCAATTTGCCGGAACTGAATACAGCCGTCCAATTATAGAGTAGTGTCACGACTCACCAAGTAACAGAAACAAAGCGGCTGTGCTTTTGATTGAGTGTGTACCGTTGTTCTGTGCAGAGAAACATAGAAACAAAGAAAATAGATGCAGGAGTAGGCCATTCGGCCCTTCGAGCCTGCACCGCCGTTCAGTATGATCATGGCTGATCATCCAACTCAGAATCCTGTACCTGCCTTCTCTCCATACCCCCTGATGCCGTTAGCCACAAGGACCATATCTAACTCCCTCTTAAATATAGCCAATGAACTGGCCTCAACTGTTTCCTGTGGCAGAGAATTCCACAGATTCACCACTCTCTGTGTGAAGAATTTTCTCCTCATTTCGTTCCTAAAAGGATTCCCCTTTATCCTTAAACTGTGACCCCTCATTCTGGACTTCCCCAACATCGGGAACAATCTTCCTGCATCTAGCCTGTTGTATCCAGGGATACCGGCCACGTGACAGACGCACTACCACCTGGTTGGTCGGAGGACACACCACATGCCAATCAACATTTGATCCCTTCCAACTAATCAATGCACACCTAAATTATTGGTCACCTTAATTGGATTATCTAGCCCAGCCCCATGCTATAAAAAGTGAGACATATGCCTGGCTCGGTCTCTCTTACAGACCACCTCATTGAAGGTAAGTGTATTGATTTATGTTTGAGAAGGTCTATCATTTGTCCTGGCAAGGGAGCCGCAACTATCCAAGGTCAAGGGGGATAGCTGTCACAGTGCTTTTCCCTTGTTCTTTGTATGTGTAACTGTACCCTGTCCCCACACCGTTTCATGTGTATTGTAGTTGCTTGTGTTGACCCGACTTCCCCTTGTAAATAAATTCCTTATTATTAAAACTGTGTGTGACAAGGCTTCTACTGTTGAGACTCAAAGAACCAGTTATTTTCCATCACAACACCTGTCCAATCCCTTCAGAATTTTATGTTTCAATATGATCTCCATTCAATCTTCTAAATTCCAGCGAGTATAAGCCCAGTCGATCCAGTCTTTCTTCATATGAAAATCCTGCCATCCCAGGAATCAATCTGGTGAACATCCTTTGTACTCCCTCTATGGCAAGAATGTCATTCCTCAGATTAGGGGACCAAAACTGCACACAATACTACAGGTGCGGTCTCACCAAGGCCTTGTACAGCTGCAGTAGAACCGCCCTGCTCCTGTGCTCGAATCCTCTTGCTATGAATGCCAACATACCGTTCGCCTTTTTCACCGCCTGCTGTACCTGCATGTCCACTTTCAATGACTGGTGTACAATGACACCCAGGGCTCGTTGCACCTCCCATTTTCCTAATCGGCCACCTTTCAGATAATAATTTGTTTTCCTGTTCTTGCCACCAAAGTGGATAACCTCACATTTATCCACATTAAATTGCATCTGCCATGAATTTGCCCACTCACCTAACCTATCCAAGTCATCCTACATCCTCTTAGCATCCTCCTCACAGCTAACGCTGCCGCCCAGCTTCGTGCCATCCGCAAACTTGGATATCCTGCATTTAATTCCCTCGTCTAAATCATTAATATATATTGTAATCAACTGGGGTCCCAGCACTGAGCCTTGTGGTACCCCAGTAGTCACTGCCTGCCATTCTGAAAAGGTCCCGTATATTCTCACTCTTTGTTTCCTGCCTGCCAACCAATTCTCTATCCACATCAATACCATACCCCCAATACGGTCTGCTTTAAGTTTGCACACTAATCACCTGTGTGGGACCTTGTCAAAAGCCTTTTGAAAATCCAAATATACCACATCCACTGGTTCTCCCCTATCTACTCTACTAGTAACATCCTCAAAAAATTCTATAAGATTCGTCAGATGTGATTTTCCTTTCACAAATCCATGCTGACTTTGTCCGATGATTTCACCGCTTTCCAAATGTGCTGTTATCACATCTTTGATAATCGACTCTAGCATTTTCCCCACCACCGATGTCAGACTAACCGGTCTATAATTTCCCGGTTTCTCTTTCGCTCCTTTTTTTAAAAAGTAGGGTTACATTAGCCACCCTCCAATCCTCAAGAACTAATCCAGAATCTAAAGAGTTTTGAAAAATTATCACTATTTCTTGGGCTACTTCCTTAAGCACTCTGGGATGCAGACCATCTGGCCCTTGGGATTTATCTGCCTTTAATCCCTTCAATTTACCTAACACCACTTCCCTACTAACACGTATTTCCCTCAGTTACTTCATCTCACTGGACCCTCGGTCCCCTACTATTTCCGGAAGATTGTTTATGTCCTCCTTAGTGAAGACAGAACCAAAGTAGTCATTCAATTAGTCTGCAATGTTCTTGTTCCCCATGATCAATTCACCTGTTTCTGACTGTAAAGGACCTACATTTGTCTTAACCAATCATTTTTCTTTTCACATATCTATAAAAGCTTTTACAGTCAGTTTTTATGTTCCCTGCCAGCTTTCTCTCATAATCTTTTTTCCCTTTCCTAATTAAGCCCTTTGTACTCCTCTGCTGGACTCTGAATTTCTCCCAGCCCTCAGGTGTGCCGCTTTTTTTGGCTAATTTGTATGTTTCTTCTTTGGACTTGATACTATCCCTAATTTCCCTTGTCAGCCACGGGTGCACTACCTTCCGTGGTTTATTCTTTTGCCAAACTGGGATGAACAATCGATGTAGTTCATCTATGCGATCTTTAAATGCTTGCCATTGTATATCCAGCGTCAACCCTTTAAGTATCTTTGCCAGTCTATCTTAGCTAATTCACGTCTCATACCTTCAAAGTTACCCTTCTTTAAGTTCAGAACATTTGTTTCTGAATTAACTATGTCACTCTCCATCTTAATTAAGAATTCCACCATATACTCTTACCCAAGGTCCTCAGCACCCTTACCAATTTGGTTCACCCAATCTATATGTAGATTGAAGTCACCCATTATAAATGCTGTTCCTTTATTGCACGCATTTCTAATTTCCTGTTTAAGGCCATCCCCATCCTTACTACTACTGTTAGGTGGCCTGTACGCAACTCCCACCAGCGTTTTCTGCCCCTTAGTGTTATGTAGCTCTACCCATATCAATTCCACATCCTCCAGGCTAATGCCCTTCCTTTCTATTGCCTTAATCTCCTCCCTAACCAGCAAGGCCACCCCACCTCCTTTTCTTTCCTGTCTATCTCTCCTGAATATTGAATATCACTGGATGTTGAGCTCCCATCCTTGGTCACCCTGGAGCCATGTCTCTGTGATCCCAACTATATGATATTCATGAATAACTATTTGCACATTCAATTCATCCACCTGGTTACGAATGCTCCTTGCATTGACACACAAAGCCTTCAGGCTTGTTTTTACAACACTCTTAGTCCTTATAAAATTATGTTGAAAAGTGGCCCATTTTGATTTTTGCCCTGGATTTGCCTGCCTGCCATTTTTACTTTTCACCTTACTACTTTTTGCTTCTACCCTCATTTTACACCCCTCTGTCTCTCTGCACTCGGTCCCATCCCCCTGCCACATTAGTTTAAAGCCTCCTGAACAGCAGGACTTCCTTGACTTATTTCTATTTTCCTCTTCCTCGACCCTAACACCCTGGTTTCCTTCCTCTTGCAAACTCAGTTAAACCCTCCCTAACAGCTATATTAAACAATCCCGCCAGGATATTAGTACCGTTCGGGTTCAGGTGTAACCCATCGTTTCTGTATAAGTCATGCCTTCCCCAAAATAGATCCCAGTGATCAAAGAATTTGAAGCCCTGTCCCCTGCACCAGTTACTTAGCCACACATTCATCTGCTTAATTCTGCTATTCTTACAATCATTAGCGCTGATACTGAGACTGTTGTTATTACCAGGAATTGTTAAGAATGGGACTGCAGAAGGGAGGAGCTGAAAGAAACACTTGACATATTAGTATTTGAGTCTGCTCCACCATTCCATCATAGCTAATTTATATCTCCCAAACCCAGTCTCCTGTCTTCTCGCCGTAACCTTTGACAGGGTTACTAGGGAAGAAGCGATCAACATCCAATTTAAATATACCGAACATCTAAGGAGCGACAGCTGTGTGAATCAATTAATTCCACAGACTTACCACACTCTGGCTAAATAATTTCCTTCTCATCTCTGTTCTAATGTATTCCGAGGCCACGCCCTGTGCTCCAAGTGTCCCTGACTATATGCAAATATCTTCTCCACATCCACTCTACCAATGCCTTTCTGCATTAGAAATGTATTAGAATGAGATCCCCCTCATTCTTTTAAACTCCACCCAACATAGTCCCAGAAGCAGCGCACGCACCTTTCTTCCCCGGAATCATCCTCCTGAACCTCCTCTGAACCCTTTCTAAAGCCAAAACATTCTTAGATAAGGAGCCAATGTTGCTCAAAATACTCCAAGTACAATCTGACCAATGCACCATAAAGCTTCAGCATTACATTCTCGTTTCATTCCATTTGGCTTCCTTCCAACCAACTCAACCTGCAAGTTAGCTTTAAGAATTCTGCACGAGGACTCCAAAGTCTCTGTCTCTCTGATTTGTGAATCTGATTCCCGTTTCGAAGATAGTCTACTCCTTCAAACCTACAAATGCAGAGCATTCGGAGCAAGAAGGCTGCGAGATAAAGGCTGATTTTTCAGAGCGAGGAAGTTTTTACCACTCGGGGGTGGGGGGCAAAAGAGAGGTGAGACTGCGCAGCCGCATGACGTCATCCAGTAGCGCGGGAAAGGTTTAAAAAGGCAAAGGGATCTTCAACGGTTTTTGATTCGGAGCAAGAAGGCTGCGAGTGAACGGCTGACTTTTCGGAGAGACAGGAGTTTTTTGCTACTCTGGTAAAAGAGAGGCAAGATTGCGCAGGCGCGTGATGTCAGGAAGTACAGCGGGAAAAGTATAAGAAGAAGACCGCCATATTCAGCGGGCAGCAGAGTGATAGGGCTATGGCTCAACAAGATTAGGCGGTAACGGGATAAGGCGAATTAACCTGTGTTAATTGCGGAAATGAGGTAGTACGCCTGTGAGAAAAAATTCTGTACTCGGTGTCAGATATGGGGGGGGGGGGGGCGGTTCCAGCAGTCTCCCAGCCTCCCGGATGGCCACATCTGCACCAGGCGTGTCGAGCTGCAGCTCCTGAGGGACCGAGTTAGAGAACCGGAGATGCAGCTTGATGACCTTCGCCTAGTCAGGGAGAGCGAGGAGGTGACAGAAAGGAGTTATAGGCATGTGATCACACCAGGACCACGGGAGACAGACAGGTGGGTCACAGTCAGTAGGGGGAAGTGGAAGAGTCAGGCACTAGAAAGTACCTCTGTGGCTGTACCCCTTGACAAAAAGAGCTCCTGTTTGAGGACTGTTGTGGGAGACAGCCTACCTGGGGGAAGCGGCAGTGGCTGTGCCTCTGGCACAGAGTCTGGCCCTGTGGCTCGGAAGGGTAGGGGATGGAAGAGGAAGGCGGTAGTAATAGAGGACTCTATAGTTATGAGGCCATACAGGCGATTCTGTGGACTCAGGAAAGGAAGTCGGATGGTGCGTTTGCCTCCCAGGTGCCAGGGTCCGGGATGCTTTGTATCGCGTCCAAGATATCCTGCGGTGAGAGGGAGAACAGGCAGAGGTCGTGGTACATATTGATACCAATGACATAGGTAGGAAAAGGGAAGAGGTCCTGAAAAAAGACTACAGGGAATTGGGAAGGAAGTTGAGAAGCAGGACTGCGAAGGTAGTAATCTCAGGATTACTATCTGTGCCATGCGACAGTGAGAATAGGAATAGAATGAGGTGGAGGATAAATGCATGGCTGAGGGTTTGGAGCAGGGGGCAGGGATTTAGATTTCTTGATCATTGGGACCTCTTTTGGGGTAGGTGTGACCTGTACAAAAAGGATGGGTTGCACTTGAATTCCAGGGACAGATATCCTAGCGAGGATGTTTGCTCAGGCTACTGGGAAGAGTTTAAACTAGCATTGTTGGGGGTGGGAAGCGAACTGAAGAGACTGGGGAAGAGGAGGTTGGCTCACAAATAGAGAAAGCTTGTAGATAGTGCGAGAGGGAGGATGGGCAGGTGATAGAGAAGGGACGCGCTCAGACCGAAGGTTTGAGATGTGTCTATTTTAATGCAAGGAGTGTTGTGAACAAAGCAGATGAGCTTAGAGCGTGGATCAGTTCTTGGAGATATAATGTGGTGGACATTACAGAGACTTGGATGGCAGAGGAACAGGATTTGTTACTTCAAGTACCGGGTTTTAGATGTTTCAAAAAGGGCAGGGATGTAGGCAAAAGAGGTGGAGCGTGGCACTGTTAATCAGAATATAGTGTCACGGCTGCATAAAAGGTTGACGCCCTGGAAGGATTGTCTACGGAGTCTCTGTTGGTGGAGGTTAGGAACAGGAAGGGGTCAATAACTTTACTAGGTGTTTTTTTTATAGGCTGCTCAATATTAACGGGGATATCGAGGAACAGATAGCAAAACAGATCCGGGAAAGTTGTAATAATAACAGAGTTGTCATGATGTGAGATTCTAATTTTTCAAGTATCGATTGGCAAGGGGTTTAGATGGGGTGGACTTTGTTAGGTGTGTTCTGGAGGGTTTCTTGACACAATATGTCAATAGGCCTACAAGAGGAGAGGCTGTACTTGAATGGCTGTTGGGAAATGAACCTGGTCAGGTGTCAGATATCTCAGTGGGAGAGTAGTTTGGAGGTAGTGATCAGAATTCTGTCTCCTTTGCAATAGCATTGGAGAGAAATAGCAACAGACAATGTGGGAAAAGAGTTTAATTAGAATAAGGGGAATTATGAGGCTATCAGGCAGGAAATTGGAGGCTTAAATTGGAAACAGATGTTCTCAGGACAATGTACGGATGAACTGTGGCAAATATTCAGGGGATATTTGTTTGGAGTTCTGTCTAGGAATGTTCCAATGAGACAGGGAAGTTAAGGTAGCATACAAGAACCGTGGTGTACAAAGGTTGGAATAAATCTAGGCAAGAAGAAAAGCATACAGAAGGTTCAGAGAGCTATGTTACGGATTCAAGCAACAATAAATATATGAGTCAGGCAGGGGTTTCTATAACAAATAACACGTTTATTAAACACTGAAAAATAAACCCCCAAAAGTAAACAAACCGCTCACGTAACCGGAAATCAGCTGCTGTGCGGCAGCTTAAACAGTTCTTAAAGCAAGGAAGCTTAAACAGTTCTTAAAGCGGTGTTGCAAAAACAGTTCTTCAAAGTAGTATTGCAAAAGTTCAAAAGGCAAAATACAGTCCATTTAAGGGAGAGACTTTTTAAGACGGTTTAAATTCTCTTTCACGTCGTGTTGCCGCGGTTCCAAATCGAACTTTTCCCACGAAGAATTCTACGAAGATGAAATGTAACGGCTTAAAGTCACTGACCTTTCCTTTACAAAACTGTTCTCAATCCTTTCTGCTATTCACAGGGATTATCATTGGGACAGTCAACGAATTCCTTCCGAATAAAGGATCAAACAAGGTTGAACACGTTTCACCGTCGAAATCGACTTTCTTTGATCTTTTAACTCCCGAACGCCAATCTTCACTCTCCACTGATTCTCAGCTAGCAGTCTTATAAAGAAACTGCTGGCAATGGCCTTTTAAACTTTAGGCATTAGATAAAACTTCATCTTTCAATTAAACTGCGTCATAACATTAAATCACGCAGTGGCATGAGGTCAACATGGCAAATCCAGCCGCGAACTGCCCCTCCTCACAGGGAGGGGTCCTCCTTTTATACCCTGTAATAAAAACACCTGTCACATGACCTCTACTGGCGGGAAAATGCCGTCACTCCACCATCACAAGACCATTACCTCAAGTCCAGTATAGCTTCAAACTCTGTCACGTGACAAGTACACCACTGTCACGTGTCACGGGCACGTAACAGCTAGGTGATGTTAGAGATCTAGAAGATTAAAAGGAATTAAAGATTAAAAGATTAATATAAGGAAGCTTAAGAAGGAAATTAGGAGAGACAGAAGGGGCCATGTGAAGGCCTTGGCGGGCAGGATTAAGGAAACCCCCAAGACATTCTACAAGTATGTGAAGAGTAAGAGGATAAGACGTGTAAGAATAGGACCTATCAAGTGGGAAAGTGTGTATGGAACTGGAGGAAGTAGCGCAGGTACTTATTGAATACTTTACTTCAGTATTCACCATGAGAAAGGATCTTGGTGATTGTAGTGATGACTTGCAGCAGACTGACAAGCTTGAGCATGTAGATATTAAGAAAGTCACCGGGACCAGTTAAGATGTACCCCAGGTGACTGGGAGGCAAGGAAGGAGATTGCCCAGCCTCTGGCGATGATCTTTGCATCATCAATGGGAACGGGAGAGGTTCCAGAGGATTGGAGGGTTGCGAATGTTTTTCCTTTATTCAAGAAAGGGAGCAGAGGTAGCCTGGGAAATTATAGACCTGTGAGTCTTAACTCAGTAATAGGTAAGTTGATGGAGAAGATCCTGAGAGGCAAGATTTATCAACATCTGGAGAGGAATAATATGATTAGGAGTGGTCAGCATGGCTTTGTCAAGGGCAGGTCGTGTCTTATGAACCTGATTAATTTTTTTGAGGATGTTGCTAAACACATTGATGAAAGAAGAGCAGTAGATGAATTGTATATGGATTTCAGCAAGGCATTTGATAAGGTACCCAATGCAAGGCTTATTGAGAAAGTAAAGAGGCATGGGATCCAAGGGGACATTGCTTTGTGGATCCAGAACTGGATTGCCCACAGAAGGCAAATGGTGGTTGTAGACGGGTCGTATACTGCATGGAGGTCGGTCACCATTGGTGTGCCTCCGCAATCTGTTCTGGGATCCTTACTCTTCTAGATTTTCATAGATGACCTGGATGAGGAAGTGGAGGGATGGCTGAGTAAGTTTGCTGATGACACAAAGTTTGAAGGTGTTGTGCATAGTGTGGAGGGCTGTTAGAGGTTACAGCGGGACATTGATAGGATGCAAAACTGGGCTGAGAAGTGGCAGATGGAGTTCAACCCAGATAAGTCTTAAGTGGTTCATTTGATAGATCAAATATGACGGCAGAATATAGTATTGATGGTAGGACTCTTGGTAGTGTGGTGGATCAGAGGGTTCTTGGGTTCCGAGTCCATTGGACACTCAAAACAGCTGCACAGGTTGACTCTGTGGTTAAGAAGGCGTACGGTCCATTGGCCTTCATCAGTCGTGGAACTGTAATTTAGGAACCAAGAGGTAATGTTGCAGCTATATAGTACCCCGTTTAGACCCCATTTAGAATACTGTGCACAGTTCTGATCACCTCAGTACAGGAAGGATATGGAAGCCATAGAAAAGGTGCAGAGGAGATTTACAAGGATGATGCCTGGATTTGGATAGGTTGAGTGAACTCGGCCTTTTCTCTTTGGAGCGACGGAGAATGAGAGGTCAACCGATAGAGGTGTATTAGAAGATGAGAGGCAATGATTGTGTGGATAGAACCATAGAAGCGTAGAACTTTACAGCACTGAAACAGGCCTTTTGGCCCTTCTTGGCTGTGCCGAACAATTTTTCTGCCTGGTCCCACTGACCTGAACCTGGGCCATTTCCCTCCAGACACCTCTCATCCGTTAGCCTGTCCAAGTTTTTCTTAAATTTTAAAAGTGAGCCCGCATTTACCACTTCATCTGGCAGCTCATTCCACACTCCCACCGCTATATTCCCTTAATTAGTATTCCCTTTAAACTTTTCCCCCTTCACCCTTAACCCATGTCCTCTGATTATTTTTCTCCCCTTGCCTCAGTGGCAAAAGCCTGCTTGCATTCTCTGTATCTATACCCATCATAATTTTATATACCTCTATCAAATCTCCGCTCATTCTTCCATCCTGAGGTGAATAAAGTCTTAACCTATTCAATCATCTCTGCACTCTTTCAACCTTATTAATGTTCTTCCTGTAATTTTGTGACCAAAACTGCAGACAATACTCCACATTCAACCTCACCAATGCCCTATACAACCTCACCATACATTCCAACTCTTACACTCAATACTTTGATTTATAAAGGCCAGTGTACCAAAAGCTCGGTTTACTACCCTATCTAACTGAGATGCCAATTCTAGGGAATTTTTTATCTGTATTCCCGGATCCTTCTGTTCTACTTCACTCCTCATTGCCCCACCATTTAACTTAGTCACAGGCTTTTTAAAGGGCTGAAATCGTTACCACAATAGAACACACGTTTTAGGTGCTGGGGAGTAGGTACAGAGGCGATGTCAGCGGTAAGTTTTTTTTTACTCAGAGTTGTGAGTGCGTGGAATGGGCTGCCGGCAGCGGTGGTGGAGGCAAATACAATAGGGTATTTTAAGAGACTTTTAGTTAGGTACATGGAGCTTAGTAAAATAGAGCACTATATGTAAGCCTAGTAAATTCTAAGGTAGGGACATGTTTGACACGAAATTTTAATCTACTTCTGCCATTACCGATGCCCAAATGTATTAAGGAACCAGGGTTTCAAGCTGGCAGTGGGTAGTGCAAGATGCATACTCAGCAGAATCATCACAATCCAACATTATAGCTGAGGTAGATTACTCAGTAGCTGACTGAAGGACAGGAAGAACAAGGTCTGCCTGGCAGAATTTTCCAAATATTGTGACTTAGTGTTCATTTTCTTGCTGCTCTGTAAAGATGGCAGGTCGCATCTCTGCAAAGATTCTTTCAGAAAATCTCGAGGGGCCAGGAATTAGGTATTGGTCTTTGCAGGTCTTTTCGTCCTGCCGAGCTGGAATTCTCTGACAGGGCATACAGTGGAAATCAGGATCCAAGCAGCACAGGAAGTGCAACCATTTGCATTACCCAGATAAATCAGTCACAATTGCAATGGGGTTGACTTCGAAGGCACAAAATTACAGTGCCATGCCAAAAACCTTTGGGCCCACTTTGTGAAAGAAATCATTGAAATAGAACTAGAGGTAAAAACATTTTAACAAAGGTGAAGGTCTCACTCTATGTAAGAACTGAAACTCAATTGCAGGCAAGGTGTGACAGCAGAAACCTGATTGAATAAGGATTAACCAATCAAGAGGGAGGGCACTGGGGGTTTATACACCACCAGACTAGACATACCAAGGCATCATCCCTGATGGAGATGGCAGAGTTTGTCATCAATACCTGTACCCGGCTGGAAGCCCATGAAGTGTTTATTTATCGTATACGCCGGTGTGGATTAAAATTAAATTTTGAATTAATTTTTGTTGTCAAACTTGAATAGCTGAGTATTGCTCAAAACTGGGTCATGAGAGTGACAGGATAAGGTGCACATGTTGCTTTTCTTCTGCTTGCTAAAAATAGCTGACAGTAGGTTCTTGATTGGACAAGGCATCAACAGTTACGGGGAGAAGGCTGGCAACTGGGGTTGAGGAGGGAAAAAAAGATTCATCAATGATTGCATGGCGGAGCAGACTTGCTGGTCCAAATGGCTTTAATCTTCTCCTATGTCTTATGGTCTTATTATACCAGTCGTGCGGTATTGTCAACATTTGCCTGTCTAGTTGATTTTATGTATCAAGCAGGAACAGATATGATCTGCCTGATACCTAAAAAATGCTTCTCAAAGTCACAGACAAAGCATGTTTAGCGTTTGACTATTGCCCCAAATTTTCTGTCTACATATAAAATGAAACCTGACATTGATGCAGTTGCAAGGCACGGGACTCTAAATGAACCCAACCGTGAGACCTGCTTGAAAGATAAAAGTCAAGACTGAAATGGAGTGAGCCCATCCTTCAGACTGGCTCAAGGTAGAGGTGTCGACACCAGACATGGGTGCCGGAGCTGTCCCAATCTGGCTGGTGACAACCCATGAGTTGGAGTAAAGGACCAAGAGGGGCATTGGAAGAAGGGACACTAAGAGTTCTTGGAGAGTAAATTTAGACTATTTGTAAGAGAGGAGACCTCAGTGTAATGTAGATGTTTGGCCCATTGGGAAGAAGATAATGTAAATATTACCTGTAAAAAGTATTAGATCTCGTACAGTTGTCAAACGATTCTCTCAATATTGACTGGAAGATGAAAATTGGTAATTCTAGCAGTACTTTTCAAACATAGAAACATAGAAAACAACAGCAGAATACAAGCGCTGCGGCCCTCAAAGTTGTGTTGAACATGTCCCTATTTTGGAATTTACTAGGGTTACCCATAGCCCTCCATTTTTCTAAGCTCCATGTACCTGTTGAAAAGAATATTAAAAGACTCTAGCGTATCCGCCTTCACCACTATTGCTGGCAGCCATTCCATGCACTCATCACTCTCTGAGTAAAAAACTTACCCCTGACATGTCCTCTGTACGTATTCCCCAGCACCTTAAACCTGTCCCTTCTTGTGGCAATCATTTCAGTCCTGGGAAAAACCCCCTGACTCTCCACATGATCAACGCCTCTCATCACCTTATAACATCTTTTGTCACCTTCAACATGAGAATCAAGGTAAAGGACACGGGGTGAATCATCTCCTCAATCGCAGCCCGCCAATCCTCTGACAAGGGCGCCGATGAATTAGAATACACAAAAGGTGGTCGGAAGGTATAAGAAAATGAAGCAGCTCTTTGGTGGCCCGTTGGTTCCCCTGCAAATTACGTTTGGTTGGAAACAGGAGGTAGCAGGTACTTTTTTCATGATATGTAGTGGTGGCGTTCTGTGGATTGGCTTTATAAACCATATAAGAAATACAGCAGAGAAACAGGCCATCTCGGCCCTTCTAGTCCGTGCCGAACGCTTACTCTCACCTAGTCCTACTGACCCGCACTCAGCCCATAACCCTCCATTCCTTTCTTGCCCAGATACTTAACCAATTTTTCTTCAAATGACAATACTGCCTTTACCACTTCTATTCGAAGCTCGATCCACACAGCTACCACTCTCTGAGTAAAGAAATTCCCCCTCGTGTTACCCTTAAACCTGTTGCCCCCTAACTCTCAACTCATTTCCTCTTGGTTGAATCTCCCCTACTCTCAATGGAAAAAAGCGTATCCACGTAAACTCTAACTATCCCCCTCAACTCTATCTATCCCCCTCATAATGGTAGATTTTTATGGTAGATCCTTTGATCTAAAAAGACTCCGTATTGGCAAAATCAATCAAAAGCTGGGAACAGAGATTCTAATTGGGATTTTGAAGATATGAAGTGGCGCTTGTACAAGTTGGAAGAGGCTAAACGGCACTAGCCTCTGAAGGCTAAACCTAAAAATGTGGAAGAACAAATTACATTGAAGGCCGAGGTGCCCTGGTCAGGATTCTTCGCTCCGACCGCCTCACGCAGTGGTCTATATCCTAGAATAGCACCACCTCTCCGTTCTCTACAATATCTGGATAATATGGAAATTGCTGTTGCGGTGTCACAGCATTGTGATAGCTCTTAAACACCAACAACCGCCGAGGAGAGGCTGATGAATAGTTCAGACTCTCTGTTCCAGGCTCCTCAGATAATGGTAGGGAATGTACTGATATAAAAACCCTGGACCCCGGCTAAGGTACCCAGCATGATTAATGAGAAATACCAGTAGCCTTCTGTATTTAGTTAGTCCAGATTTGCCAAATATTTTATCCATTACATGGAGACATCCAGGCTTTGCTCAAGGTAGCCTGTGGAGCTTCCTTTCTAGGAGTTGAAACAGGATTTCCCAATGCTCCCCAGACGACTGAGCCCCACCATTGGGGAATGACGGGAATGGTGATGTGAGTCCTACTGATGGAATGAATGGTTGGTTGAACAGGATAAATGATGCCACCCTCAAAGGAACCAGACAATACAGTGACTTTGGAGAAGTAACTAAACGTCAGGATAAAAAAAGGGTAGACGATTACTGATTTTATTGCCCACTTTAAAGATAATTGGAAATCTACCACAGCGATACCTGTTATCGCCTGGTCCGGAGGCCGCGTTCCGGGTCTTGATCCGGTCCGCGGGCTCCGGGCTCCGGGTCTTGTAGCCGTCTCTCCTTTCTCCCTTGAGCCAATTAGTCACAGCTGTGGATCATCGTGGCTTGTTTGGACTCAAGGAGGAGCACCTGATGCCCATCGGCTGGCAAGTGTATATAAAGGGCTCGGGACTGAGTCTATTTGGAGGTTAGTTCTGTTTGTTTTCTACGTGTTATTCCGTCCGGTTCGCCTTGCTCGCGCTGTTTGCTGTCAATCCCGTTCCGACCTGGTCGTCCTGTTTGCGCTGGTCGCACTATTTACCCGGTTTTGACCTGTTCATCATGTTTGCCCTACTTGCACTGTTCGCCCGGTTTCGTTCTGTTCGTCCTGTTCGACCCGACTTGGAGTGCCCAACGCTAATCAACTAGTTCTGAGTCAATCTCGGAGTCACCTTGGACCTAGTCCCCTTCCTATCCCTTGCCTCCGTCGGGTACCAAGCCAGATTGCCGTTGCCCGGTGGAGGACTCTGCCTTTTTCCTACCCCTGGCTTTCGACGGGTTGTACTCCGCAACCTGCCCAGGTGCCTTGCTACCTGTCAAGGAGTTATGCGGGCCGTTCAGAGGGCATTGCCCCTTCCCTACCCCTCTCTTCCGACGGATTGTGCCCCGCAACCTGCCCAGGCCCCTGTATTCCTGCCTGGGAGGCCGGGCCCTGCCCAGGAGTTATGCGGCCCGCCCATGGGGCTATTCTCCCAGCATTCCTTGTCCCATAGACCCATCCTCTAGCCTAGCCAAGCTGCTGCCGTCTCGCCCTGAACTCCGGGATCCTCCTGCCTTGCCTGAACTGTCTCTGAATGCCAGGATCACCTTTGAATGACACGTCTGTCACGCACGCCACGGTCTCCCCATCTTGTTCTATCCTTTAGTTGTTCCTGTCCTGCCCCTGGTACTTCAGTGTCTGCGTCCTGCATTTGGGTCCAGTCTCTATGTCCCCCGTATCCAATTATCCAATCTGAAGTGGCATTACCAAAAGGCAGAAAAAGTATTAGGACTTGTAGGAATAGCCAGAGTTCACTCGGAAGGGTAAAGATGGGGAAAGTTTGATTGATCAAACTTTTGTTTCTGCAGAGAACTCACCTCTTAATTTGATTGAACACCAAGTATCAACTTAGTGCTGTTACTGGTTGTACTTCCGACTGATTGTATCTTGAAATCCCTGGGAATAAATTACCTGAGCTCCACACTATAATGCTGCATGAAGCTGAACAAACAGAATGTTTAGTTGTTCTCCACAGCCGGCAAATCGGGCGAATTCCTGGGAAGACTGGCTGTGGCAGCAAATAGAAATCTTCATTAAAGTGGGGAAATCTTGGATGATTTTATCAGACCTTGATTAGATGGAGCCTGGTGCTGAGACCGGCTGAGGATCGGTGACGTCTCAGTCTCACTGGTTGGGTGGGCAGGGATGTGTTTTCCTTAGACTAACGCAGCCAAGGAAACGAGAGGGGATTCGGGTGAAGAATTCTGAGCTCTGCTCAGAGGGAGGCTGGTAATGGAATCAGAGGCTCTTAGCACCAACTACTGAGAGACAAAGCAGTCATGCAAGATTCCAAGACCAGGCCCAGCAACGTTAGTACCACCTGGCTGGACTACCAGAAAGCATGCGAGTCAATGCCCCACACATGGATCCCAGAATGTCTGTCTCTGTACAAGGTCAGCTCAACACTATGGATGTTCATCGTCACCTCAGCGAGCTGTTGGAGGACAATCTTAAATGTTAACTTAAAGGCAATAGCACAAATGCCCAACCGAAGTGGAATATTCCCCTCAGAAAATAATAAGTTTTATGAAGAGATTAAAAGCGTGGATACGAAAAGAATAGCTCTCATTAGAGCTTAGCAGCACTATTTGCTCTTTAGTTGCGCATGTGCATGGGCACGTAGTAACTTCAATGCTCCAGCGCACAGCGTCTTTCTTTTGTTTAATGTTATTTTTTTTTACATAATGTTCATACAAATTACCACGCAGTTGTCAGGCTGTGAAAAATCTTTCTGTCTCTGAGCAATAGCTTGGCCAGGCGGCTGTAATTAAAACTGAAAATTAGAGGGACCATTGATTTGAAGGACGCTTTAAGCCTTGAAATACAGATGACGAACTGGACCTATAAGGTATTTTAGAGAACGATCATTGTTATCGTAGATTTCAAGGGAATCATTATTAGTTAGGGAAGCGGGCTGTGGAGGAACAAATAGCATTATCAGACTATGCCACAGATTTCTGTGTGATGCCCTGCCATTTCTGCTCCCACTATATAAGCAAAGTTAGCTCAGCAGAGGAATATATAAAATTGAAGACAAGAACAGCAAACGACCCATCAAAATGTCAGGGAAGCTGTCCGATGATCTACGGAGACACAAAGACTTCATTCTCTAAAATGCAGGTCAGGCAGCCTCTCTGAGGGAAGCTCAGCCACTCAACAATTGTAATCACACAGAAACAGAATGGTGTGGGGGGGGGGGTAAACAGCTGTATCTCAGACTTCAGCTGGAGAAGCCGACAAACACATCCATCGCTTTTTACCAATATCTCTATGCAGATTGGAAAAGTCACCCCGAAGTGGCAGGAGGCGAGTAGCTCTCAGGTGAAATGGAAATGTGAATAGGCAGTTAGCGCTGAGCACTCCTGCAGCCATTCCCATCAAAATTAAGTATACAATATTGGATACTATTGTGGGGGATGCCATGGAGAGCAGGCTACAGGGTCTGAGTATGGGGACTCGATATTCAGAGGAACAGAGAGGAGATATTGTGGGCATGAACGGGACACCCGGATGGTATGTTGCCTCCCAGGTACCAGGGTCATAGACGTGTTGAATCGCATCCACAGCATTTTAAAGAGAGGGAATGCAGTCTGACGTCTTGGTACATATTGCTACCAATGACACAGTAAGGAAAAGAAATGAAGTATTGAAAAGAGATCTTAGAGAACTAAGCAGAAAGCTGAGAAGCAGGACCTCCTTAATAACAATTTGTGGATTCCTACTTGTGCCACATGCTAGTGAGAGTAGAGCTAGGATTATTTGGCAGATACAAGTGTGGCTGTGAAGCTGGTGCTAGGGGCAGGGCTTCAGGCTCTTGGATCATTGGGATCTCTTCTAGGGGGCGGGGTGGTACTACCTGTACAAAAGGAATGGGTTTCACCTGAAACAGAGGGGGTTCAATATTTTCGAGGACAGGTTTGTTAGAGTTGTTCGGGAAGGTTTAAATGAATTTGGCACGGGACCGGAAACATAATGAAGGGACTAGGATAGGATGAATGGCGAGAAAGCAAGGATAGCGTGCAGTCAGACTGTCAGGCAGACAGATGATAGGACGACATTGCAGCCAGCAAAATGTGTATCAGTGCACGAGGGATTCAAAATCAAAATGGGTTGCAAATACAACACTCTAAGTGTTAAATCTCCATGCTCAGGGTTTAAGAAATAAGATGGATGATCTTGTTGAACTATTACAGATTGTCAGGCATGCTGTTGTGGCAATCAGTGAAACATGGCTGAAGGATGGTTGTAGTTGGGAGCTGAATGTCCAACATTGCACATGGTATTGGAGAGATAGGAAGTTAGGCGGGGGAGGCGTTGGCATGGCTCTGCTGGAAAGAATGGCATCAAATCAGTGGAAAGATGCGTCAAAGGATCAGAAGGTATTGAATTATTGTGGGTTGAGTTAAGAAACTGCAAAGGTATATGGACCCTGATGGCAGTCATATACAAGCCTCCCAACAGCAGCTGGGAGGTGGACCACTAATTACGACAGGAAATAGAAAAGGCCTGTTAAAAGGGTAATGTTATGATAGAGGAGAAAAAAAAAAGAAATCCCTTATCTCCGAGTGGAGTCATCGGGACACCATCATGAGGGCGTTTCTTTAGCAGGCTTTCTTGGTCTTACGAGGTCAAGTTGCTAGTTCAATGCTCAACCCTACACGGATGGAAAGCTCCAAAGTCCGGCTCTGATGATACTACACCGTCAGCCAGCCATGTTATGATAGTCATGGGAGATTTTAACAAGCAGGTTGATTGGGGAAAATCAGGTTCGTAATGCATCTTAACAGAGTGAGCTTGTTGAATGCCTATGAGATGGCTTTTTAAGAGCAGTTTGCCATTGAGCCTAATAGGGGATCAGCTGGATTGGATGTTAAGTCGTGAACCGGAGGCAATTCGGGAGCTCGAGGTAAAAGAGCCATTTTCAGCCAGTGATCACAATATGATTGAGTTCAACTTTGGATTTGATAGGTAAAAAGTAAGGTCTGACATAGCAGTATTTCAGTGGAGTAAAAGTAATTACAGTGGTATGGAGAAGGAGATGGCCAAAGTTAATTGGGAGGAGCTGCTGGCAGGTATGACAGCAATGAAGCATTGGCGTCAGTTTCTGTGAAAAATGAAGAAGATGCAGAATAGATGTATTCCAATAATGAAAGAAGTACTCAAATGGCAATATAGTACAACCATGGCTGAAAAGGAAATTCAGAGCTAATGTAAAAAAAACACTAAAGAATGGTCATACAACAAAACAAAGAATAGTGGGAAGGCAGAGGATTGAAAAACGTTTAAAAACCTATAGAGAGCAACTAAAACAATCATTAGAAAGGAAAAGGTGAAATATGAATGGAAGTGAGCAAACAATATTGAATGGAGATTGAAAGTTGTTTCAAGAATGTAAAAAAAATAACAGATATGAGAGTGGATATAGGACCGAGTGGGTATAGCAGTTGAGACGGTCCACAGGCGGTTCACAGGGATGATTCCAGGAATGAAGGTTAATATATGAAGAAAGTTTGATGGCTCTGGGTCAGTACTTACTGAATTTAGAAGGATGAGGGGGGATCTCATTGAAACCTTTTTACTGTTGAAAGGCCTGGACAGAGTAAATGTGGAAAACATGTTTGCAGTGTTGGGGAATCTGGGATAAAAGGGCACAGCCCTCAGGATAGAGTGGTGTCTATTTAAAACAGAACTGTGGAGAAACTTCTTTGGCCAGAGGATGGTGAATTACCACAGGCAGCTGTGCAGGCCATGTCGTTGGGCGCATTTAAGACTCTTGCACTGTCTCTATGCATCCTCTAGAGGGAGGGGTTGTGTTGACTTGGACTTTACTCTCTGGAACATAGAAGACTGAGGTGTGAACTGATAGAAGTATTCAAGATCTTCTGGGGCATACACAGGGTAAAAGTGCATAGTCTAGTTTCCAGGGTAGGTGCGCAAATAGCAAGAGATTATTAGCTTCTGATCAGAGTTGAGAGATAGTAAAGAGACTTCTGAGGCAGCAGTTTCTTCATAAAAAGGCTTCTGTTTGTTTGGAATGAGCTGCCAGAAACAATGTTTGAGGCAGGCACAAGAGCAACATTTTAAAAACCGTCGAGATAAGTAGATAGAAAGTGGAGTTTAGACGCTGTGGGCCAAACTGTAACAAGTGGTATAGCTCTTTCCTCCGCACCATTCAGAAACTGAATGAGCACTTCCAGGTGAGGCTTAGATCGTCCACCTGACTGTTTCTGTGGCTCTGGCCAATTTGAGAAGCGCGACCCGTCCATGAGCTGATGTGTTTCCACAAAGAACCAGAAATTCCTGAAGTCAGTCGTGGAGCAATTAATTTACATTCTGCATGGACAGAATCGGAGTAGTCATGCTGGGAATCCGTGTTCATACAGAGATTTGTAATCGATTTATTTTGTAGACTTTATTTATTGTTTTGGCCGATTTTTCAAATTTCAGTATTTTTGGTGATTGACAGTTATTTTCCACGCTTCTCTTATTGCCGCTGATCATTGGAGAACCGAACAGCTCGCTGATTGGGTTATTCCAGATAACCAATCTTAGTAAACGTCGCACCACCAATCGTAAGTATCCTTCCTCATTCCCACAGGAGCTAGATAAACGGCGAATCCGGAAGCTTTTCCCATTCTTTGTGAAGGGCTTTGCAAGAATGTGTGGACGAGGGAAAACCGGTGGAAAGGCTAACAGCAAGCCTGTCTTGTTCCTCCCGGACAGGACTGCAGTTCCCGGTGGGCAGTGTTCACAGGTTCCTGAGAAAGGGAAATTAAAGAGGAAATTCTCTTGGGCTCACCCCAGTATTTTCTGGAGCAAAGAAGAGCGGTGAAGTCAGCGAACGGACCGATTCACCAATGAATAGGTAAGAAAAAGAAATTCTCCAAACAAACTTCAGTCCCCACAATATGTAAATGTCGCCAAGATGATAATTGTATCCATTAATCAAAAATAAACATAGATGTGTGAACAGGATTTCACCGTTGAAGTCCCCACTCATTTACGGTAGTAACCGTGTGTGGATTCATCACATAGGAGAAGTTTAATGTTGCTCCACTTCCCAAATCCACTTGTAATCTGTTGGAATAAACTTCTGTTTCACAGAGTGCAACCAGGTTAGTCCACTATGTAGAACGCATCAGCTTCAAACGATTTATAATATAGAGGTGTATTCACAGCAGCCAAATAACCTCAGCAACTGCTAACACCTTCAGCTCAATCCATTCTATGTGTAAAGCTTTGTGTGTGAAAATCGCGGCAAACTGACGGAAGTGAGTGAGCAAAATGTCCTTGTTAGACCACTGGGCGACAACGGGATTGTACGGAGCAATGAAAGGATAATCAGCATAAAAAATAAATAGATTTACCTCTAATGACAAGCTTGTATCGATCCAATATCGAATCATTAGTACAGCTCTTCAATGGAAACTGTGAGTGGCTCTTAAAAGAGCCTTTGGGTTTGTCTTGGCACTCTGCTTCTTCACTAGGAACTAGTTCACTTGGTCACCCCTTTGGTCCTTACCGACACAGCGTGCTTGGCCAGTTCCCCGGGCAACAGCAGGCTCACGGCTGTCTGGATCTCCCGGGAAGTGATGGTCGATCGCTTGTTATAATGGGCCAGGCAGGAATTTCGCCAGTGATGCGCTCGAAAATATCGTTCACGAATGAGTCCATGATGCTCATTGCCTTGGAGGAAATGCCCCCATTACTCCCACTCTTGAGACGTTCTCCGATTATTTTTATGCAGAGGATGGTCGGTGCAAGAAAGGAAGTGCAGTAGCAATGCCTGGGGAGCATATCCACTGTCGCCTCTCTTTTACTCTTTATACATCTGAAAAATATTTTGGTATCCTTTTTTATATTATAGGCTACCTTTGCTTCATATTTCATCTTTTCTCCCCTCATTGCGTTTTGGGTGCCATCTGTTAGTTTTTAAAAGTTTCACAAACCTCTACTTTCCCATATATTTTTGTTATGTTGTATGCTGTCCCGTTTGCTTTAATGTTGTCTTTGACTTCCATTGTCGGCCAAGGCAGTGTCATCCTCCCTTAGTATACTTGTTCTCCTTTGGACCCGCGCCTTCCGAATTGCTCCCTGAAAATCCAACCCTTGATGTTCTGCCGGTCATTCCTTTTAATGACCCCTTCCAATGAACTTTGGCCTGTTCCTTCCACAGGCCTCCGTAGATCCCTTATTCCATTGTAGCATAGATACATCTGATTTTAGCTTAATTCAATTGTACTGCAGGACGAATATTATGAACACATCTTCCCTTGCCTTAAGCTCCGAACCAAATCTATTACAGAAAATAAAATCCAAACCAGAATTGTCTTTTCCCAGGTTGGTTCAATCACAACCTACTCCAAAAACCATCTCACAAATTTCTTCTCTGGGATCAACACAAGCCTGATTTTTCACATTTTACCTGCATATCAGTAGTCTTTTAAGAGACCCCTGGATGGCTACATCGAGCTTAGGAAAATAGAGGGCTATGGGTAAAGACTAAATAGTTCTAAGGTAGGGGCATGTTCCGCACAGCTTTGTGGGCCAAAGGACCTGTATTGTCCTGTATGGTTTCTATGTTTCTATAACAATGTGCACATTTTGGACAGAGATGACAGGTGGTTTTAAAGAAAGGTTAAAGAAGCCATCTCTGTCAAACTGAAAAACCCGTCCTTGAACAGAGGGGATGGGGGTACGACACCACCTATCAGCTAATTGCAATGCAGTCCTAACATCTCTACCCGTGTCTCAACAACAGTTCACACCTCCATTAATAGAAAGATAAGACTAATGACCCCCTTATTACTACTATGACTCTAAAAGTCTCCCGTATGTTTGCAATACCTTTAAACACCTCACAGATTTTATAATCTGGAAAACTATGCACCATGGATAGAACTGACGAAGCCTCTCAGATGAGTGGCAAAATGTCTGCTAGACAACGCAGCAAGTTCAATTGTGTTGATTTACTACTGCTGAATATCACGGTAATAGCAATGTCTGGAATTCCTAAGTGCCCAGGGTGTATTTCAGGCCCAACCCTCTTTGTTGGATCATCGTGGTTCCTGGGCGGGTAAAACTCAGAAGTGATAATTATAGCAAAGACAGAGACAATAATTCACATGGAATAAATTGGATATAGTTTCAGAAGCTAGACAATTTATTTATAGAAATTTAGAAACATAGAAAAACTACAGCACAATACAGGCCCTTTGGCCCACCAAGGTGTGCCAAACATGTCCTTACCTTAGAAATTACCCATGGTTACTCATAGCCCTCTATTTTTTCGAAGCTCCATCTACCTATCCAGGAGTCTCTTGAAAGACCCTATAGTACGCACCTCCACCAGCTGCCTTCATCAATGTGTTTAGCCACATCCTGAAAAAACCCAATCAGGCTCGTAAGGCACGACCTGACTTTTAGAAAGCCATGCTGACAATTCCTAATCATATTCTCCTTCTCCAAATGTTCATAAATCCTGCCACTCAGGATCTTCTCCATCAACTTACCAGCTACTGAATTAAGACTAACCGGTCAATAATTTCCTGGGCTATCTCTACTCCCTTTCTTGAATAAGGGAACAGCACCCCCAACCCTCCAAGCTTCCGGAACCTCTCCCGTCCCCAATGATGATACAGTGGCTCAGCAATTTCCTCCCTCGCTTCCCACAGTAGAGTGGGGTACATCCTGTACAGCTCCAGTGCATTATCCAACTTGATGCTTTCCAAAAGCTCCAGCACATCCCCTTCCTTAATATCTACGTGCTCAATCTTTTCAGTCCACTGTCAGTCATCCTTACGTGCCAAATTCCTCTTCCGTAGTGAATACTGAAGCAAAGTATAAAGTACCTTTGCTCTCTCCCACGGTTCCACACTCAATTTTCCACTGTCATGCTGGATTGGTCCTATTCTCTGACGTCTCCTCCTTTTGCTCTTCATATACATGTAGAATGACGTGGGGTTTTCCGGAATCCTGTTCATAAAGGCATTCTCATGGCCCCTTCTGGCTCTCCTAATTTCATTCTTAAACTCCTTCCTGCTGTCCTTATTATCTTCTAGATCTTTATAATTACCCAGTTAATTGAACCTTTCGTAAGCTGTTCTTTTTCTTCTAGACTAAACTTACAACAGCCTTTGTACATTATGGTTCAGGTACCCTACCATACTTCAACTGTCTCACTGGAATGTGGCTCTGCAGAACCCCACACAAATATCCCCTGAACATTTGCCACATTTCTTCCGTACGCTTCCCGGAGAACACCTGTTTCCCATTTAGCCTTCCTTCCGTTCTTTATCTATCAATTTTATGTATTTGTTTATCCATCTATTTATCTATTCATCCATCCATTATCCATTTATTTATTTATCTATCTATCTATCTGTGTCTGTCTATCTGTCCATATGTCTATCTCTCTGTATAGATATTTATCCATGAATCTGCATATTGTTCATTAATGTATTGAAATACAGTGCGGAATAGGCACTTCCTACCCTTCCAGCCGCGCAGCCCAACCATGCCCCGTTTCAATCCGAACCGAATGACGAGACCACTTACAACGACCAATTAAGCTACCAACCCGTGTGACTGTGGGAGGAAACCAAAGTACCTTGAGGAAGCGGGGGAAATGCACATTTTTTTTTACAGGCAGGGCGGGATTTGAACCCGGGCCGCTGGTACTGTAAAGTGTTTTTGTAGGCGCTACAGTACCCTGGCGCCCCAATTGATACGCATGTTGATAAAGACAATGAGTCAAATGAACTTGATTAATTATATGCATTTCATAATCACTTGAAGCAAAAATCAAACAGAAAATCCTCCCGAAAGACATAACAATCAATAGATGTGTAAATGTCAGAATAACATTTCCATTAACTCTAAAATCAGGGTCACAGTCAATCAGCCCCTAAAACCAATTGGTTCCTGGACCAAAATGTAGACCCAAGGTTTAGCAACACTGTAACAACATTGATCACGTTTCTCTGGATGTTTTTGTTCCACTTGTGGTCGTTCTTAAACACATTGTGTATAATTTATGTTTATATTTTATTTTCTTGTGAATGATGCTTATATCTTGCCCTGGGCGTGTGATGCTCCTGCATGTAAGTTGATCATTGCACCTGCGCATATATGGACTTGTGCAGTTGAGTATAAACTGAACTTAGCCATTGACTCTTCCTCAACAGGTTGTAAACATCTGAGTATCATACAAGTAATCAGTTATGTTCAGTTGTCATCAATTTAATTATTATTGTATCTGAAAATCGTTACATGTGCACCTGGCTTTTATCTCGATTTTGACTTGGAACTGCTTTTGGAATAAGTTTCTACACAACTGTGGGTGTCGAATCGAAAAACATACAATGAAGTCCAGTCATTTGGATTTCGGGTCGACAGTAGTTGTACCCAGTGATATTGCATTAGCACGAACAGGTGGCGCTGAAGGAAATGAACAGCCATGATCCTGATCAGTGATTGGCCTGGCACCATGATGTAATTTGACTGCTTCCGTTACCATATTTCATTACAAAACACTTAGATCTGAATTCAAATTCTGGGACTGAACCACTGTGTTGGCTCTTAACGGAAGCGGCATACTTCACTGTATGTTTAAGTTTACAGTGCTATAAATAAATTACTGTGAACCTGAATCGTAATATGAAACTGAATCAGGCTCCATGGCCTGTTCCTGATGCAACGGACTTGGATCAGAGTCCAAATGAGGTGCACAGAAGGTATGAGAGATAGTAATGGTTCAATTTAATAACAGAGAACGTATTCAGTATACAACCTGAAATTCTTACTCTTTACAGGCATCTACAAAACTGCAAAAACCCAAATAATGAATGACAGAAAAGTTCCCCACCCACCCACGCAAAAGCAGCAGCAAAATATTCAGTATTTCTCGCCCTCCCCTAGCTTCGCTTGCTACAGCATAAAACAAATCAACCCTCCATCACCCGCCATGAAAGCAATAGTAAAGCTTCCAGAGACCATGATCTAAAGTCCATTAAAAGCTATTGTCCATTCTAACATTTCGACATCACAGACAGTCTCTGTGTGTCTCACTCTCTCACAAGTGTGGGTGACAGGGAGTCATTGCTTCTGCCAGATGAGAGTGGACACCAATAGCTCGCAGTTTTGATGTTACAATTTCAATGGTCGTTCATCCAGGCCCCCGACTCGAAGACCATCAGACTCTCACAGGAGAGAAAATGACACAGAGAGAGAGATCAATCTAATGGGCGTGTGTGAGAGAATGCGAGTGTGTGTGTGTGTGTGGGGGGGGGGGGGAAGAGAAGAGCGAGAGAGGTAAAGACAGTGTATTTATGGACGTGTGCAAGAGAGAGAGGCAAGGAGTGCGGGCAGAGACAAAGTATATGGGTGTGTGTGTGAGAGAACGTGTGTGTGCATTTGTGTGGGGGCAGGAGGAGAGTGAGAGCGGCAGAGATGGTATTTATGGACGTGTGTGAGTGAGAGGCAGGGAGTGCGGGCAGAGACAAAGTATATGGGTGTGTGTGTCAGAGAACGAGTGTGTGCATGGGAGGGGAGAGAGAGTGTGAGAGTGAGTGACGGAGAGGCAGAAACAGTGTATATTTGGGTGTCCATGTGTGTGAGAGAGTATGTGCATATGGGGATGTATCTGTGTGTGTGAGAGAGAGAGCGCGAGAGAGATTTTTCGATTGCAGGGACCTCGGATGGCTACGCACACCACCCGCTGTCTCGGTGTTTCAATCTCCTGCGACGCTTCCATCAACGACATCGGCGAGGAATCTTGTCGTCCTCAGGGTCATATCGCAAAGATGCGCACAAAACATCGAAACATGGAGACATCGAAACATCAGGATCGCTCGGCCATTTCGGAAAGCAAGAACCCAACAGCCATGTAGAACCGTAGTTTGAGCTGCGTCTGCAAATTATGGTCTCCAACAGGACCCCAGCCACCTTGAAAAGGAAAAAAAAGAGACACGAGTAGAGAAAAAATATAAACCGTGTCGGTCAGATCCGGAAAAACCTCTGGCGTCATCTTTAGTTCCTCCCACTCCTATTGCGGTGGAGATGGCAAAAGGTAATTCAAATATGGGATTATCTATGGCAGTCAAGAGAAAATCTGCAGATGCTGGAAGTCTGAGCAACAGACACACAATGCTGGAGGAACTGAGCAGGCCAGGCAACATCCTGATTTCCTCCAGTATTTTGTGTGTTTATCTGGCAGTGTTAAATGGTGGGACAGAAATCCAGGAGTTCGAATAATTAAATTTTTCCCCCATTCTCTTTTATTTTCTATCAACCGAGAACACATACGTCACATCCCTTGAGAAAAAAAAAAATGAATGAAACGATGAATCAGCCGGTGACCAGATCGCAAGGCACATAGGTTTGTCTTTGTGCTATGTTTTCAATGGATTGTCAGAACGTTAAGATGAATTTGCCTACTTCACACATTTCAAAATTGTTTGCAACTAGTAAATATTCGTGGGTAATATGGAGCAGTCTAAATTCCACTTGATCATTGTCTTGATCAGCACCTTACCTCTTGGTGAATATCGAGAAGCCTGTTGTCCCTTCTACAGCTTGATGTCTGCATAGATCGTGCTGTCATCGGCGTGGGTTTCAAAACGTTCTTTCTTGCCCTGAATGTCGAAATTCGTTAGTGAATCATTTGGACGTATCTGTTAATGGCTGAAAACCATTCTATGGACAGATCAGCGGTTACAAGTGGCATCAGCAAATTGCTTATTGTGGCACAATGATAGCGCAGTGGTTAGTGTGACGTTTTTACAGTTCAAGGTATCCCCAGAGATCGAATTCAATTTCCTGCGCCGTCTTTTAGGAGTTTGTACGTACACCCCGAGGACCTGGCGCATTTTCCCTAGAGGTTTCCTCCATCAGTCCAAAGGTGTATCGGTTAATAGGTTAATTGGTCATTGTAATTGTCCTGTGATTGACCTCGGGTTAAATTAGTGTGTTGCTGGGCAGCGCGGCTTGTTATTCTGGAAGGGGCTGTTCCACGCTACATCGCAAAATAAATAAAATATTAAATAACAAAAAGTCTAAGCGCTGTCAATCACAGAGGTAGACGGTTAACCCAGTGCAAGGTTGTCCTGGTAAGACCAAAGTGGGATCAGTTTCTTTCACGAGCATATGAATATGACCCAATAAAATTATCAATCCTCAGCTGTTGGTCTCACAGCCTTAACGAAACAGATGCACTAATTCTTAGTCCGAAGAGCTTTGAAAAAAGTTAATATCTGGAATAGGACAGAGATAACCCAAGTAACTATTGCAAAAGAGTGTTTCAGTCAGTGAAAGCATATAATTGTGCCGTTTACTGGAGATTATCCTGCGCGTTAGGATAACGTGTTCTAGATAGTAAGGATAGTCTGGTTGCAAATACAGAGACTTATCTGCACTTTAACCCCGGGTGGCCTGTTACCCTCCAAAAAAATCTTGCAGATCAATTCCTATTGATGACGCAATATTACAAGTCAGCGAATAAGCATCGCTCATAATCGAGTCACGTATAGATTGTGAAATGACGCATGTGCCTCCACGTAATTCACTTCTCCATGTTAGTTTGATGTTCCATCCAAATGTCTTCATAAAATTAAAAAAAACATGCATTTTCAAACATAATACTGGTAGAAACCTACTGGACAGCCCGAAGATGAATATATAACTCTCTCAAAGAAAGGACATGAATCATAAATTATAACAAAAGGAGGATTTTCAACTCACTTTTTGTTTCTTTGTTCGCGGTTTTAACTTAAGATCAGCATCTGTACAAAATTAAAATCATGGCATCAATGCTTAAAATACTACATTCAACATCTATTGAAGTGTGGTTAGGTGCGGCCCTGTTGCAGTTTCTTGTTAAACTATAAACCTACACGCGTATTTTTTGCAGGAGGAAAGAAATGGGATCACCCTAAAGAAAGGACGTGCAAACTAGATGCAGATAGCGCCGGAGGTCAGGACTGAACTGTGAACAAAAGTTGAGGCAGCTGCGTTCCCGACATCATGAACGGCTATCTGGTCTATTTGGGAACCTCTGCGAGCTGTTTGGCGGAGGTTACATACACATTTCCCTTAAGGCATATGAGCAGAACAAGGCTATTTTGCCACTCTCAGTGCGATTCGTTTATGGTTGATTGATTTTTCCTCCCCATCCCGTTCTTCCTCCACTCTGTAACCTTTGACGATCATCCTAATGAGCAACCTTCCAAGCTTCGCGTTAGCTGTAGCCAATCACTTCATCTGTGCAGCCGTCCTTGGCAAAGAATTGCACGGAATCACCGTCCCATGCATAACAAAATCCCGTCTCATCTCAGTTTTATGCACTTCCCTGCACTGCATTCTCTCTGTTACATCTTTGCCCATTCTCCTAATCTGTCCAAATCCTCCTGAAGACTCCTTATTTCCTCACACTGCCTGCCCTTCCACCACTCTTAGTATGACCTCTACCCCTTGTCCTATTTGGCAAAGGTGAGCCAAAGCATAAAGTGCTGACTCCAGCCAACATAAGTCTTTGGGTCATTGAGGCACACAAGCCTCCAAATCCTACAACAAGGTTGTGGTCCTCTTGGAGGAGTTAACCAGAAAGCCACCCCCATTCTAACACTTTGCCCCCTGCCAGTCAGCCAACGTTTAAGTATTTATTTTATTCAGCATTTCAATGCGCAGTAGTACCCTTTGATCATGCTATCCTTTCCTATATTGCCATGGACCTTACGTTCAGACCTTGTCAACGGCCTTCAGAACATTCAGCGATTCTCATTTCCTTGAGAATTCCTCAAAGAATTCCTGCAGGCTGGTCACGCAAGATTTCCCCTGAAAGAAACTATGTTGAGTTCGGCCTACATAATAATTAATGTGCTTCCAAGGGAGTAAGGAAATGACTAACGATATCAGCCCACTTGGGTGGATTTTGCACCTACTTATTCCAGACAACACAGGCAAGAGTTTCTTTTTCAGCATTTCTACCTCGTCAAACCTTCTAAGGACAACGCTTCAGTGTAGCAGTTAGCATGCGACTTTGGAGCCCCAACGACCAGGGTGCATTTCCCACCGCTGTCTGTAAGGAGTTTATACGTTCTGTCCATAACCATGTGGTTTTCCTTCCACAATACAAAGAAATACGGTTGAGGAGGTTTAATTGCTGACATGAGTGTAATGGGACGGTGTAGGCTTATTGTGGCAGAAGAGGCTGTAATGGTGCTGACTGTCTAAATAAATAAAATAAAAATAAAAAAAGAAGTCATCTCAGAGTAGAGTAAAGAGTAGAGGCTCAGATGATGTTGGATCAAAGTCCACCTATCCCAGAAACCGCTCTGATGAGGAATCACTACAATCTCTCTCAGGAGTAAATATATAGGTTGATTCAAGGAACAACATCTGCATGTTATATTTTCAGAAAGGACACATATACATCTAGTTAAGAATGAACGGGCCTCGCTTAATCAGAGGAGCAGTTTTTGTGGGACAACTCTTAAAGAACAAAAGCTAATTGAGAGAATTGTCAGTATCCCTTTGCCGCAATTCTGCAAAAAGCAGAGGGGGCATAAATACTCAGCAGCCCAGTCAGTAAGCACAGAAATGGCAAGATGCCTTGTGCAGGAAGGCACAGAGTCGACTGTACTTCCTTAGAAGGTTGGCGTCATTCAATGTCTGCAGTGAGATGCTGAAGATGTTCTATAGGTCAGTTGTTGAGAGCGCCCTCTTCTTTGTGGTGGCGTGTTGGGGAGGAAGCATTAAGAAGAAGGACGCCTCACGTCTTAATAAGCTGGTAAGGAAGGCGGGCTCTGTCGTGGGCAAAGTACTGGAGAGTTTAACATCGGTAGCTGAGCGAAGGGCGCTGAGTAGGCTACGGTCAATTGTGGAAAACCCTGAACATCCTCTACATAGCACCATCCAGAGACAGAGAAGCAGTTTCAGCGACAGGTTACTGTCGATGCAATGCTCCTCAGACAGGATGAAGAGGTCAATACTCCCCAATGCCATTAGGCTTTACAATTCAACTGCCAGGACTTAAGAACTTTTTTTTTTAAAGCTATTATTAATGCTTTTTGAGTTAGTGATTTAGATGCATATCATATTATTACTGAGTTAAGTATTGTATGTAATGAGTTTTTGCTACAACAAGTGTATGGGACATTGGAAAAAAATGTTGAATTTCCCCATGGGGATGAATAAAGTATCTATCTATCTATCTATCTATCTATCTATCTATTTCAGGTCAGATTCATTCCCCCAGGTGCTGACGGACCTCCTGAGCTAATCCAGCATTTTCCATATACTTTCTTCCACATTAAATGCGATCGGCTTCTTTCGTTCCTTCAAGTTGCTAATTGAGCGCTTGAAATAAAATGTGTGGCGTATTCTGCGCTTTTTGCTGAGAGGGCAAAATGCCAATTCCAGGTACTGGATCCTTAACACAGTTCATCGCGTACTCACAAGATGTCAAGCACGGTGTAATGTCACTTGCATTCTGATAACACCACCCGCTCGCTGTACTTAATAAAACAACAAACAAAATACAATTAAAATCTCATGAAAATCTAGCTGTCACGCAATACTTACATACGACATTGACATTGCTATTGGGACTGTCATTAGGTGGAGGAACGGCCCTGAAAGGAACATACATACAAGTCAACTTATTTTAATTGGACAATACTGCAAAGATACTGATGGTGGCTAGAAAGAAATTGCAGGAGATCTATCTGGTTGATATGTGACTGCGTGATTAGTGATCTGTCCCTAACGGGGACAGATGTGATTAAACGAGAATAAAGTGCAATTGTGACTGTTAGTGGGAGAATGGAAGTGTGGGGCACTTTACAAACGGTGGAAGACTTAAGTGTGTCAATGCTGGGCGTGCCCAAGGGTCCCCTGTGATTATGATGCAATGCAAAGAATTAGAATACAGATATTATCCGGACAAACATGACGGATGGGAGGAGCAAAAGTATGGCAGTCCCTGTCACCACACAGGTCTCATAATGTATGAAGCACCAGTTAGTGATATACTGTTTACATTGTTAACTTGTGTAGTAAATGCATCTTATTATTTGCTAATTTATTTGCGGTAATGTGCAATTTATGTGTGTTGTGGGCGAGTTAAAGTATATGTACTCTACTGTGCGCCTTGATCTGGAAGAACATTGTCTCTTTTGGCGGTATATATGTACATGGTTAAAATGACAATAAACTTGATGTTCAACTTGACTTGAACTTGGGTTGACTCAGGGAATATTCTCAATATTAGCATGTAACGCTTGGGCAATTCTGACTTAGGTCAATCGATGTAAGACCTTTACTGCTTTCAAAAACTACAATCGGATAATGGCAAGAAGTGTACCATACGAGATCGAGGCGGGAAGAGGACATGGAAAGATTGTGGCTTGAAAAGTGGAGCGAGAGAGAGGTGAGTGGAAGAGGTCGAAATGGTATTAAGAGGAAAGCGAATAAAATTGCGTTAAGAGCAAAATAAATGATAAACAAATGGAGAAAGCACATTAAGATCCCACAAAGGAGTGAAAAATCAAAAACTGGGAATGTAAATTATGAGGAAAGACAGCAAGAACTAATTATGAACCATATCAGAACGATTAAGATAATGTAGTGAGTGCGTATGCGGACTATCAATTGCCCGGTCAATCGATTGGGCCTCCTACATGCGGGAAGCATTTTCTTTTGCAGAAGTGTGCATGCCTTTTGTTTCAGTGGGCGCGGTTCCTGGATCTCATACCGTGTGGTGTCCATCGTGTACCATCATTAGCATACACAATATAAGCGCTGAACCATACTGCTCCGTTGCTGTTCTTACTCTGCGGAAACACTACAAGAGGAGTCAATGTGATCTATTTGGAGAGACTCTTTCGGGAGCTGCCACTGGGGTCAATGATCTAAAGCGAATTCAGTTGTGCCATGACACCACTCTACAATTGTCACCCCTGAATACCGGGTCAAAGCATTTTGAGGTGACGCTCTGAATTCTAAAACTTTACCCAAATTTGAATATGAATGTCAAATTTATACATTTAGTTCTGCCAAAATCATGTTCTCACCTGAATTCTTCGCGGCCTCTGGACTTCCCTGTAAATGATAGGGAGATTTAAAAGAAGTTTATAAGAAGCATCAAAGAGCCATACAGAGAACAGCAGGCTTGTGTGAAGATTAGCAATTCCTACTTCTTCCCACAGAATAAAATCCTGACTAAATCCACAAATGTTTCAAAATTACAAACGTGGCCCCTAATGTGAGAATGAGATTGAAATTAAATCAACTGACAGAAAATAAAAAGAAAATAGATAAACATCACTTAGATGCTGGGACTTTGCCGTTAGATTTCAAGTAGAAAACCCATCGTCAGAACTGGATTATTGTGGTGATCATTAACACGATTTTGTGCTGTGTCGTATTGCAAGTGCGATCACGGTCTATCCATGGTCATAGTTGTCGGAACATTTATCCATCTCAGTGGTTTGCCATTGCCTTCTTCTGGACAGTGCCTTCACAAGATGGGTGACCCTAGCCATAATCAATATCCTTCTGAGATTGTTTGCCTGGCGTCAGTGCTCGCATAACCAGGACTTGTGATCTGTACCTGCTGCTCTTACAACTATCCACCACCGCTCCCATGGCTTCAGATGAGCTGATTCGGGGGGGAGGGGAGGGGTTGGGGGTCTAGGCAGGTGGAGCACCTTGCCCAAAGGTAACCTGTAGGCTAGCGAAAGGAAGGAGTCACACCATCAACAACCTGTCAGAAATACTGGGGCATAATTGGACTCAGGACTTGATGAACTGGGCTTTGAAGATCTGCATGATGACCAGGGCGCACTGTTACCTTTCCATGTTATAATGTTCATACTTTTCTTACAGTTGTTTACACAAGGGAGTTAGGGTGGGGAGAGAGGAAGAGAGGGAGAGGGAGTGGGAGAAAGAGAGAGGCAGACAGAGAGGAGAAGACAGAGTATATTGTGTTTGTCAGAGATGGAGTCAGAGACAGTCAAACAGACAGAGACAAGAAGATAGAGAGATAGAGAGAGTATAGAGAGAGAGATTGATTACAGTTTTCAGTCTTATGTCGATCAAGTACGTAATGAAGATGGAATATATTAAATAGTGAACTGCCAATGCCATAGATACTCAAAAACGAAAACGGGGCCAAGTTATGCATCTACCGGACAAGGTTGTGACAAGTGTGAAAACCCGAGACAATCGACTAAGGTGCCTACCACATTCGGACAGATACTTAGAGCCATCTTATGAAAAGATAATGTCGGTAGTATTAAACCTGATTCTGACTCTGAAATTTGCCCTTAAACTGAACGAGTGGTCCATTTAATTGTTATCCCTACATTAAATCTCCTGTAAATTCAGCTTTTTGTATTTCGCATGGTAATCTATAATCTTTTGTCATTTATGGCCCACGTTTAGGCGATGAGAGGCAGGCCAGTGCAAAAGGGCCTCAACACCAGCTTCATAGCAAAGAAAGCCCAGTGGCATCTCTACTTTCTGCGAAGGCTGGGGAAAATCCATCTGCCACCCCCCCATCCTCATCATATTCTACAGGAGTTGTATTGAGGGCATCCTGAGCAGCTGCTTCACTGCCTGCTTCGGAAATGGCACCATCTGGGATTGCAAGACCCTGCAGTGGAGAGTGAGGTCAGCTGAGAAGATCATCGGGGTCTCTCCTCACGCCATTACGGACATTTATGCTACACGCTGCGTCCGTAAAGTAAACAGAATTATGAAGGACCCCACACACCGCTCCTACAAACTCTTCTTCCACCAGTCATCTGGAAAAGGCACCGGAGCATTCGGGCTCTGATGACCAGACTATGTAACAGTTTCTTCCCCCAAGCTCTCAGAGTCCTCAATGCCCAGAGCCAGAACTGACATGAACTTACTGCCCTCTTCTGTGCCTATTGTCTTATTTATTATTTATTGTAATGCCTGCTCTGTTTTGTGCACTTCATGCAGTCCTGGGTAGGTCTGTGGTTTAGTGTAGTTTTTTCTGTGTGTTTTTTTTAAAAAAGTAGTTCAGTGTAGTTTTTATACTTATTCATGTAGCACCATGGTCCTGAAAAACACTGTCTCATTTTTACTGTGTACTGTACCAGCAGTTATGGGCGAAATGACAATAAAAAGTGACTTGACTTGAAGTGAGAAAACTATCTTCTTCCTGCTTTCTGTACAATTGGTTCTTATTCGTTGGCATTGCCTACCTTTTTTCCAGCAGTAAACACCCAATACTCCAAACATTAACACCAGGGCCACGACAGGTAAAGCTGGAATCCATGGCTGAAAGAACTTTGCTAAAACAGATAAATAGGCGAGATTAGGTCAGGGTTGGTGTTTTGTGACAGATGCTTTTGGCAAGAAAGCAGAATAAGGTGAGGCATCTGTTGAAGAAAATTCAAAATTGTCTACATTCTGTCTGAAGTTGACTGTTAGTCTCACTTCACAGGGTTCTGTAGTTTTCAAAGAATATGCTGAAATATTTAACATGCAAAAGATAAACTTCTACTTTTTGGATTATAGTTCATTCCCAAAGGAGGCAAAGTCTTAGCCCATTTCATTATGGCTCATATGTGTCCAGTCGTTTCTTTTATGTGTTTTTGTTTACTAAAAGGAATACAGGTAGACATGTTTGGTAACACATTCTAGACTGCTGACACGCTTGTCGGTATCAAGAGCATCTTGATGGACAAGGAACTTCGTTATAACAGCGCATCAGAGCAAAAGCGCATGAAGCACGTGGTCGGTCGAAATTAGATATCACGAGCATCTTGTTACATTATATAGATATACAGCGTGGAATAGGCCCCTTCGGCCCCTTGAGCTTCACCATCCAGCAAACCCCCGACAACCCCAATTAAACTCTAACCTGATCACGGGAAATAGTACACGGTACACCTTTGCACTGTGAGAGGAAACTGGAGGACCCTGGGAAACCTACACATTCTATGGGGAGTACCTAGAGATCCTCCTTATAGACGACACCGGTAATGAATTCTGTACTCCGGGGCAATGCCGTCGCAATAAACGCTATGCTCCTATGCCGAGAACAGGGAGAAAGAATGGCGGGGATGGATAGCAGATGGAAAAGAGAGAAGCAGTTGTAGTTGTAGGTTGAAAGCCATCTAACCCCATGAAGTGTTAACTTCCTAGTAAATTGAAGACCCATAATTTCAAGAAGATGACAGAGTATTCACTGAGATAGACCAATGGAACTATTGTCATTCATGGACATACCTGCAGTATGTTTTGACTCATTTCAGTGGAGTAAAATAATTCACATTCAACAAGAAATTGAAAAATAAATTTTGAAAATCTATGCTTTTCGGGAAGATGAATTTGCAAGTTTGGTTTGAATGTACTTACCATGTACAGAGAGAAACACAGCATCACTGGGCGCCGACATTAGATTCCTGGGTCCTTTCAACAGTTGATAGACACATGTGTAATTTCCACTATTTCCTAGATCTACATTCTGGATGGTGAAAGTAGCTGATTTGTTCTGTGCATCTGCACTCTGGGGAACCGTGTCATTCAATTGAATGCCGTTCTTGTAGAAGTAGAATGTTCCAACCGAGGTGCTTTTTGTGAATGTGCAGTTAAACGTAACGTCTTCACCTTGAGAAACATGACTGGGGACTTGTGATATGTTTGGTCTGGGCAGATCTATCAATGGAAAACAAAACACAGGGGTTCCAAACTTAAATTCAAAGATCAAAGTATATTTATTATCAAAGTATGTATATATTATACAACCTTGGGATTTGTCTTTTAATAGGGAGCCAGAAAACAAGAAACCAGAAAGATCCCATTAAAAATAAAAAAAATGTCAACCTCGCAATGGGCAGAGAAAAAAATCATGCAGTCAATAACGGAAGCAAATAGCTGCGGCACACGACTATTTCGATGAAGCTAGATACAAGAACATGATATAGTAGTAAAATGAGATCTTTTGGAACATAAATCTACTCCGCCACTCCTGATCTATTATCCCTCTCATCCCGATTCTCCTGCTTTTCTACCACCATCTTTGACTCCTATACTAATCAAGAACCTACCAAGTTCCGATTTAAACATACCCAAATGACTTGGCCTCCACTGACGACTATAGAAATGAATACCACAGATTCATCACTCTCTGGGAGAAGAAATACCTTCTCTTCTCTGTTCAATGGGACAATCCTTCTACTATGAGGCTGTGCCCGCAGGTACAAGACTCTCCGACTTTGGGAAGGTCCTCTCCACATCCACTCTGCGTAGGCCTTTCAAATTCAAAACCTTTCAATGAGATCGCACACGCCTCATTCTTTAAAACTCTAGCCAGTGGGGCCCAGAGGCTCAACCACTGCGTTTACGTTAACTCTTTTATTTGCTGAATCTGTCACGTGAAACACTATTGGAATGTCTCCAATACCAGCAAATCATTTCTGATATTTGCCCTCCAGTCCCAGACCCTTCATATATAATTTACCAGAAAGTGCAAGTAATTTTATCAATTACAAAACAAATCGGATTTAGTGTGATTTGTGATGCAGGAAAATGACGTTCACAAGGACAGAAACACTGAGCAGACAATTGCAGATGGGAATGAAACCTGACATTGAAGAACGTTGGATTTAAAT
The DNA here is from genome assembly GCF_048418815.1 of Hemitrygon akajei. Taxonomy (NCBI): domain Eukaryota; kingdom Metazoa; phylum Chordata; class Chondrichthyes; order Myliobatiformes; family Dasyatidae; genus Hemitrygon; species Hemitrygon akajei. The sequence goes on from NC_133147.1 coordinate 56,370,842, forward strand.
TCGGAGCATGAGGGAGATTAAATATGAATACTCTATAAAGCAACTCAAGAATAGTGATAGGACCTTTTTTAAAATACTTTGAACAAACCAGGAAATTAGCTCAAAGTGACACTGCCGGAAAATATAGAGAAGGCTTGACTCAAAAGCAGAGTAGACAAAACAGGTTAACAACAAACAAAATCACTAGTAATATATAAGCCACTGGGGGGAGTAAACAGGAGACAACAGAAAAAAAAACACAACAGGTAACAGAGTAAACTTTAGGCTGGAAGAGTGAAGATGAGGAACAACTTGTTGAAGTTGGATAGTTTAATGAGTAAAAAAGGTCCTCCTCCTCCCAGAAATTTAAATGATCCACCCCTTTCTAATTCTATCCCATACGTCCTTAACTTCTCTCCTACCTCAATTTTTTCCTGGTGAAACACACAGTTTGAGATTTTTCTACTGAAAATCTACATCCCCAATCATAACCCCAATCCACCGCTTCATCAATTGCTCCTTGTATCTTCCTGATTATATGCTCCATGTTCCTACCTCTTTTCCACAAGGCACCATCATCCACAAACAGTGACCTACCTATATTCAATGGTACCTTTGTGAAGACATCACTGATCATAACGATGAAAAGTAACTGGCTAATCACACTACCTTGAGGTGTGCCATTTCCGACTATGCACTGATTTGATAATTCTGACCCAATCCGAACTTGAATTTACCTACCAAACAGAAAATATTTTATTCAATTAAAAACTCCTCCACCAACCCCCATCTTGTGCAGTTTAATTAACAGTCCTTCCTTCCACATCATGTCATGAGCTTTTTCCATGTCAAAAAACACTGCAACTACTGATTCTTTATTTGCCTGGGCCTTTCTTATTTCAGTCTCTAGCTTTATCACTGAGTCCATGGAATTCCTTTCCTTCCTAAAACCACTCTGAAAACTTGCCAACATTCCCCTCTTCTCAAGATCATACGATAACCTTTCTGTTATCATCCTTTCCATTATCTTGCATATATTTGATGTTAATGCTATTGGCCTGTAGCTAGTGGGTTTTGACAGATCCTTGCCAGTTTTCCTTATTGGAATTACTACTGCTTCTTTCCATGCACTTGGTAATCTTCCCCCTCCCACACATTGTTGTAAAGATGCAGCAACTTCAAGAGCGCTCCTTCTGCTGGATTTTTTTTAGCATTATATAGCACATCAGATCGGTCCCTGGGGAGGTTAGTCTCGATATCTTTATTGCTCTCACCATCTCTGCCAACGTCATCAATTATATCATCAGTTTCTTCGCTCCTGTTTAACACAACCGGGAGTTGACTCATTGTTCTTTCCCTTCTCCTTCTCCAATCTTTAGTCAAATTTCTTTGAACTATGTATCTTTACAGATGACGTGGCCATGATTTCAGCCTTATCCCTACTGGAGACTGCTGTTTCCTCCTCAGATATCATTACTGGATATTCCCATTCCCTTCTATCTCCGCCCATCCTCTTAATCATTCCCCATACCTCTCCCACATGTGTCGTTCGTCCTATTGTGTTGCAAAAACCCCTCCAACTTTCCCTTTTAACTTAATGTATAGTTCTTCTCATCACTGCCTGTACCTTCATATATTGAATCAAATGCTGCATATTATGGGTTCTTTTAACTAGTCTGAACACTCTATTTCTGTTTTTTTTATACAGCCTGACAACATTACTCTGTTCACCATGGTCCCAATTTTCTATTCATCTTATTTTTACTCCTGGGTATAGATCTTTCTGCTGCCATAATAATTGCTGAAGTCACCTGACTTTTTAATTCATCTATATTTCCAGAAATGTCAATCCTTGTCAATGCTTGTTCACTCAACTTCTGGAACTTACTCCAATCTGCTTTTCCAAACACCCACTTTGGGATTCCACCACCTGATCTTACACCCACTGATCATGAAACTGGGTAGTGATCGCTGCCTACTGTTGAAGCAGTGCAAACTCCCCAGTTACTAACTCCAGCCAAGGTATTAGACACTAATGTCATATTTAATACTGACTCAGTTCCTGTTGTTATGTTTATCCTTGTTCCTCTACCATCGTTCATACATACTAAATCCTTTTCTTCCATCAAATCTGCAATTACGTTTCCATTTGAATCTGTAAATGAATCCCCCTGTATTGTGCTGTGAGCATTGAAATCTGCAAACAACACTACTATATGTCTGTTTTAACCTTGTATCCTCACTAGGCTGACCAAATCCAACCTCTTACATGAATTGTATTAGTTAACTATAACCACTTACTCCTCTTTCTCCCTCACTTCCACCACTATGTATTCCTGATCATCTCCCTTTTTGAGTACCCTATATGGTATACCTTGTTCGATTAATATAGCACAACGCCCTCCTCTCCCTAGATTTCTATCTTTTCTTATCATTGTATATCCATATACTGCAAAGTCTAAAGTTGGTTTCAACCAAGTCTCCTGAATACACACTACATCCGGTTTTATAACGATTTCTTTAATAAACTGCTTGAATTCCTGACTATTGCTCAGTAAGTTCCTTGCATTCCATTACAAAAGAATCACCATAATTAGTATTAACCAATCCATGACAATTCCTGGTTTGACTGATAAGAGATGTTCTCCATCACTTCTTCCCATGTCAATCCTACTAACCCTAAATGGTTCATTGCTGGTTTGACAACCAGGTGAATTTTTCACTTTTTGACTTTACCTCAGCTGTACTATTAATCACTCCTGCAATGAATGTTACTAGAGCCTTTTTGTCTACATAATCCCATCATTTGTTCTTTGTTGCATCTCTCACATCCTCTTGCTCCCTGTTCATTACAAGCATTATTCTGTTCTCTTGACATACTTACAGCTTCTGCATAAGTGATCTTTCTTTTCACTCATACTTCTTGAATTTTATTCTCCCGTCTCTTAACCTCACACCCACTATATGCCACATTATGAGCTCCTCCACAATTACAGCATTTTGGTTGCACTCCTGTTCCACACTTTCCATATTCATGACCACCCCCATATCCAGCACGTCTCCTCTGCCTACTACAGTTTTTAGCTATGTGTTCAAACCTTTGACAATTATAGCACCTCAATGGCTTTGGCACATACACGCTTACTGGGTAACCCCTGAAACCCAGGAACACTTTCCCTGGCACTCCTTCTTCAAATTCAATCAACACCGATTCACTTTCCTTGTTCATCTCCCTCCTTTGTTGTTTTCAGTCTTTGAGCATTCATTACTTTTCTCCTTTGATATTCCTCTTCAACTCCTCCATATTTATACTCATTGGTACCCCCCGTGATCACTTCTTTACATCCACCACCATTTCGTGCTCCCATCCTGTGTATTCCACCTTACGTTTTCCTATCTCTCTTAATTTGAGTGCTTTCTAAAGCTGTTCCTTATTCGCATATCTTACCAATAGGTTGCCATCATTAAGGACTTTTGCAAATACTATTTCCACTATCTTATTTGCCAGTGTTGTTGTTAGCACCAACAGGTTAATTTTTTGCATGTTTCCTTAAGCCTTCTCATTAAATCTTATTATGCCAACACCTTCACTCTGATCTCGTTCATCTTCCTCACTTTCAGAGCGCTCTCCACTACCATTTTTATTCTTTTACTCTCTTTGTCTCAGTTTTCATTCATCCGTCCCCTGACTATCTCCTCATTCCCTTTACTTCTCCCTTCACAACCACCCATTTCTCCCCAGATGCCAACCTCTGATTGGCTCACTCCTCAGTAGTTCAGCAACAAATCCTCAAGCTCCCCCAGGGCACTGCTCTTGGTTCCAACTAATACAACACCTCTAGGCTCCAGCACAGCGCCCCAACCTCTATGGTCTGGGCACACCACCGACTGCTCTCCTGCCCACCAAGGCCCCTGTGAAGACCCAGAACCAACACCCACCTCCAAGTCGTGAAAAAGAGCTGGAGGTGATAAGGGAATAAATAGGCTGTAGGTGATGAACCTGGAATAAGTGGCAGATGACTCCCATTAGCTGCATGGAGACTGGGCGGGGTATGTATTTGTAGGCTTGGGAATGGGAGTGGGAGATGACGTAATAGTTATGGCATGGAAACGCGTGGAAATAGCCGGTAGAAACATTTAACAGCCTTGGATTTTTATCAGAGTCCAGAAAAATATACCACGAGATACATGATGGAACTTGGGAGAAGATCTTACAAAATTTCCCATGGGAAATCCTCTTCCATATCAATAAACGCAGTGAAAAATCAATAAAGGTTAAGAGATGTGGTTCTCTTAAGCAACTACATAGTTATTCTAATATGCGCCCAATTTGGCTAGCGGAGCAACAGGTCCACATCAGAGGCCATGTCATTGGCTCTTCACGCAACCCAAGAACATCTGAACAACACATCTGCACACATAAGGATATTCTTTTCGACTACAACTCCACTCTCAATACCATCACCAGCACAAAACTAATCAAGACCTTGGCCTCGTTGTGCAATTGTATCCTCCATTTCTTCACTTGTACTTTCAAATTCAGATTGGCAGCAATATCTCCTCCTCGATTTCCATCAACGGCTATTTTGTGCAGGACATTTTAGAGGGGGCAACTAAGCTCAACAAATGAGGGCTACTCGCAGGTCAGAGGCGGTGATTTAAAACAAGAGCTTCGCGGGCGTTAGCTCGACAAACTAAATAGATGTACAGAAGGGATAAGCGGAGCGACCATTGTTGGGAGTGGGTCAGTGATGAGAGCAGAATCAACAGGCTTTTTCTCATCGAGGTTTCGGAGAAAGGGGGCTTCGGCGAGGTAAGAGGGTAAGTGGACTTTGTTTTTGGTTTTTCTTTGCATTATTTGGAGGAACAGAGAGTATGAAGGTAGGATTAATACTTTGCTCTGGGTAACGGATGTGGAAATCCAGGGAATCTTCCAGTCTCCCAGATAGCACCATCTGCACCAGCTGCGCCGAGATGCAGCTCCTGAGAGACTCTGTTAGGGATCTGGAGCTGCTGTTCGATGAGACCTAAAGTTCATTCGGGAGAGTGAACTGGAGAGAGAGAAGAGATACAGGGAGTTCATCACCCCGAGGCTGCAGGAGTTAGATAAGTGAGTGACGGTTAGGGAAGCTAGGGGAAAGAGCTCAGATAGTAGAGAGCACCCCTCTGGCCACCCTCTCAGTAATCGTTATCTTCTGTAACATGCTGTTCGGGGGGTGACCTGATAAATGACAACTACAGCGATCGGATCTCTGGCACTGAGCCTGGATCCGTGATGCAGAACGGGAAGAGGAATGCAGTAATCATAGGGGATTCTAGAGTGAGGGGAACAGACAGGAGTTCTGTCAGCCTGATAGAGATACCGCATGGTGTGTTGCCTCCCACGTGCCATGTTATAGGATGTCTCGGACTGGGTTTAGAGTATTCTGAAGGGAGCTGGTGACCAGCCAGATGTCTTGGTACATGTTGATAACAGCGACATATGTAGAAAAAGGAGGAGGTCGTAAAGAGACAATTCAGGGAGTTAGTTAGGAAGCTGAAAGGCAGAATCTCTGGGGTAGTAATCTCAGGATTGCTGCCTATGCCACGTGTTAGTGAGCCATGACTCGCATGATCAGGTGTATTAATGTGAGGCAGGTAGTCTGCTGTAGTGGGCAGGGCTTTAGATTCCTGGATCACTGGGACCTCTTCTGGGGGAAGAGCAACCTGTACAAAAAGGACGGGTTACACCTGAACCAAAAGAAGTCCAATATCCTAGCAGGCACATTGAAGAGAGCTGTTAGGGAGTGTTTAAACTAATTTGGCAGGGGATGGGAAGTGTAGTGATGGGGCTGAGGAAGGAGAAAACTAAAATAATCAAAGATAGCATGCAACATAAATTATAGAAAGAATAGGCAGGATATGAGGTTTAACCAAAACCAGTGTCATGAGTTACAGGGCAATCGAGGCATGGTACAGTTAAAAGAGAAAGCAACACATACTGGACTGGAAGTGTTGTATTTGAATGCACACAGCATAAGGAATAAAACAGACGATCATGAAATTCAGCTCCAGACTGGCAAACATGGCCTTGTGGCCGTCTGACTAACTGAAAACTGACTGTCATTGGAAGCTGAACGTCTGAAGATATATGATCTATCGAAAAGATAGGTTAGTAGGCAGAGGAGGTGTGTGTTCTGTGTTTTAATTTTAAATCATTGGAAAGAGATGACATAGGATTTGAAGGTGTAGAGTCTCTATGGGTTGAGTTAAGAAATAGCAAGGGTAAAATAACTCCAGTGGCAGTTGTATACAGGCCTCGAAACAGCAACCGGGATGTGGATTACAAATTGCAGCAGGAGATAAAAAAGGTGTCTCACAAAGGCAATATCATGATAAGAATTGGGGATTTTAACATGTAAGTGGATTGGGAAAACCATATCAGTACTGGACATCAAGAGACAGAATCGGCAGAATGTCTAAGGGATGTCTTTTTAGAACAACTTGTTGTTGACCCCATGAGGGGATCGGCTATGTTGGATTGGGTGTTGTGCAATTATCCTGGGGTAATAAGACAGCTTAAGGTTAATGATCACCTAGGAAATAGTGATCACAATATGATCGCGTTGACACAGAAATTTGAGAGGGAAAAATAAAATCAAATGTGTGTATTTTAGTGGAATAAAGGAACTTACAATGACATGAAAGAGGAGTTGGCCGAAGTTAACTGGAAAGGGACATTTGCAGGAAGGACAGCAGAGCAGCAGTGGCTCAGTTTCTGTGAAAAATGAGGGAAGCGCAAGACAGATCTATCTGAAATAAGAAGAATGTTTCAAAGGGAAGAAGAATACTACCATGGCTGAAGTCAGAGCCAAAGTAAAAGCAAAGAAAGAGCAGACAAGGAATCCAGAGCTAGTGGGAAGATAGAGGATTGGAGAGCTTTTAAAAACTTGCAGAAGGTCATTTGGAAGGAGAAAATGAATTATGAAAGGAAGCTGGCGACTAATATCAAAGATACTAAAAGCGTTTTAAAGTACATAAAGGGTAAAAGAGAGTCAAGGGCAGATATAGGACCAATACAAAATGAAGCTGGAGATACTGTAATGAGAGATGCAGTGGTGGCAGAGGAACTGAATGCGTATTTTGTATCAGTCTTCACAGAGGAAGACATCTGCAGTATACCGGACATTTGAGAGTGTCAGGGAAGTGAAGTTTGCGCACCGTAAATTACGACTGAGAAGGTGCTCAGGAAGCTTAATGGTCTGAGGGTGGATAAATCTCCTGGAACTGATGGAATGCACCCTTGGGTTCTGAAGGAAGTAGCTGGAGAGATTGTGGAGGCATTAACGTTAATCTTTCAAGAACCAATAGATTTTCACATTGTACTGGATAACTGGAAAATTGCAAATGTTACTCCAGTATTTAACAAGGGTGGGAGACAGCAGAAAGGAAACTTTAGACCCATTATCCTAACATCAGTGGTCGGGAAGCTGTTGGAATCCATAGTTAGGGATGAGATTATGGAGTACCTGGAGGCACCTGACAGAATAGGCCAAAGCCAGCATAGTTTCCTGATTGGAAAATCTTGCCTGACAAACCTACTGCGTTTGTGTGTAAAAAAAAAACTACAAGCAGAGTAGACAACAGAGTTGCAGTAGACGTAGTGTACTTGGACTTTCAGAAGGCCTTTGACAAGGTGCCACACACGAGGCTGCAAAGCAACATAAGAGCCCATGGAATTATAGGCAAGTTACTAGCGTGGGTGCAGAATAGGCTGGTCGGCAGAAAACAGAGTGGGAGTAAAGGTATCCTACTCCGGCTGGCTGATAGTTACCAGTTGAATTCCACAGGGGTCGGTGTTGGGACTGCTGCGTTTTATGATTATGTCAATGATTTGGACTACGATTTTAATGGATTTGTGGCTAAAGTTGCCGATGATACAAACAGTGGTAGAGGAACGGGTGGTGCTGAGGAAATAGAGAGCCTGCAGAGACACTTAGATACTTAAGAAAAATGGGCAAAGAAGTAGCAAATGAAATACAACGTTGGAAAGTACATGGTTATGCACCTTGGAGGAAATAAATGGACAAACCGTTATATAGATGGGGAGAGAATTCAAAATGCAGAGATGCAGAAGGATTTGAGAGCCCTTGTGTAAGATACCCTAAAGGTTAATCTCCAGGTTGAGTCAGTTGTTAAGAAGGCGGGTGCAATCTTCGCATTCATTTGTAGTTGTATAGAATATAAGAGTTGGAATGTGATGTTGAGGACCTATAAGGCACTCGTGAGACCACAATTGGTCCATTGTGTGCTGGTTTGGGCTCCTTATTTTAGAAAGAATATACTGACATTGGAGAGGGTTCAGAGAAGATTCGCGAGATTGATTCCAGGAATGAAAGGCTTACCGCATGAGAAAAGTCTGGCAGCTCTTGCGCTGTATTCCCCAGAGTTTAGAAGAATGAGGGGAGATCTCATGGAAACATTCCAAGTGTTAAAACGCCTGAACAGATTAGATATGGCAGCATTATTTCCCATAGTGGAGGATTATAGGACAAGAGGGCAAGAATTCAGGATCAAAGAAATGAGATGTGGAGAAATTACTTTAGTCAGAGGGTGGTAAATCTGTGTTTTTTTTTGCCATGAGCAAATGTGGAGGCCAGGTCATTGGGTGTATTTAAGGCAGTGTGAAATCAGTTGTTGATTAGCCTCTGCACCTATTCTTATGGTCTGATGGTTCAACAACGGTGCAGCACAAGGCTCTCTGCGCAGACCCCTGTGCAATGCAATTTACACGTATGAGTGTATGGTTATGCACAGCTTCAACGTCACATTCAAATTTACTGACAATACCACGGTCGTAGAGCGCATGAAAAGTGGTGACGACTCAGCGTACAAGAGAGAGATTAAAAATATGGCTAAAGCGTGCCATAACAACAAAGCATTACAGAATGAGAAAACGAGGGATCTATGAACCAGACTTTAATTACGAAGAAGCACTGCAGAACCTCTACTTGCTTTTGAGTACGTAAAGTTTTGGCATTACATCTAGAACTTTGACAAACTTCTGAATCCCAACCACCGAAATCATGGACTACCTTGAACGGAAGATCCCAGAAAAAGGATTGGATATGCCCAGTCTATCACGGGTAAAATCCTCAACACCATGAAACATATCTGCACGAAGAATTGTCGCAGGAAATCAGCATCAATCATCAAAGACGCCACTCTCTAGCACTTACGTACTTCCCGCTGCTTAATCAGGAAGAATATACAGGACCCTCAGGATTCACACCACTATCTTCAGAAACAGTTACTACCCGTCAATCATCTGCCTCTTGAACCAAAGTGAACACCTTCCCTCAACGTCGCTTGCCCCGCCCTTGAAATATTTCCACAGGCTATCAACTCACTTTCAATGACACTTCATCTCATGTTCTTGAGAGGTAGATTTTGTATTAATCGTATTATTTCTTTTTGTATTTAGAATTTGTTGTCTTTTGCACACTGATTCAGCATCCACATTGGTATGGTCTTTCATTGATTCGATTATGGTTGATATTCTACTGTGGATTTTATGAACGTGCTCGCAAGAACCTGTACCTCAGGGTTGGATATGGTGACATATATTTACTTCAATAATGAACTTACTTTGAACATCAAACTTTCAATTGTGCCCATCATGTCCGAATGTCTGCAAAAAAAATGTGATTCACGAGGAGAAACGGGAAGATTGAAGGAAGAGGTATACTTGGCCGTAGTACACAAGCGTCAAACCAAGGTGAGTGTGAATGTAAATTTTGTTTGCTGTACCATAGACTAGACCTCTCAGTCATAATATTATTGTTCTAATCGAGAGCATATATCACCTGGTTGAACTGGAGAACAAATTAAATAACTCACCCACGACCGTTATCTTTATTCTGTTGCTTTCTGGTGATGATATGGTTCTACCGGACACCGTGCGCGTGTAATCACAGGAGTAATCCCACGGAGCAACTCCTCCGTTTGCGAAGGTGAACGTCGCGCTGTTTCGCTGTGACAGCTTTTCCTTTACTAGGAGTCCATTGTTGTACAGGCGAAAGGTGTCACCGGAATATTCCTGATCAGTTTTCTGACAAGTAAGTATGACCGACTCATCTGACACATAGACCTCATCAGGTCTGTTACTTGATATTTGAGGTTTTTGTGGCCGAGCTGCAAGGAAAGAAAATGAATTGATTCAGACTGTGTACAAGATACGTAATCAATGTTCTCATTAACTCCCGCGCAAAACTCGTGTGCAACTATATATTTCTCATGCATAATTACCATTATATAACTTGCCCCATCTGAAGATGTATTTGCAGAAATAGTATTTCCTGGAGGCAATAAGTGTGGTATGTCTGTATACTTGAATGAATGATCCACAAGAAAGCTTTGCTAAGTTAAATGATTGCACCTCCAGAGTTATTACATTGTCAGGAAGCTGAAGCAGAGATCCAACCACAGACCACATACAGTGCGCACTATAATATTTCCAGAGTAGCAAATCCGGGGGTTGGGGGCAACAAAGTCGTCGTCAAAGTTCAGGAGGAGACTAAAATTGCCAGAGAAATCCAGAATCGGGCAACGGAGAGAGTCGATATTGAGACAGACAGAGTTCAGATATCAATGCTGGAATGGCTCAGGAAAACTCACTGGCACAATCTGACAACAAACAGGTGAAAATCCAGGACTGAAATACACTGAGAAATAAACAGAGAGACAGATGACAGGTGCAGCACAATGAGACCCAGATAGATAGATAGATAGATAGATAGATAGATAGATAGATAGATAGATAGATAGATAGATAGATAGATAGATAGATACTTTATTCATCCCCATGGGGAAATTCAACTTTTTTCCAATGTCCCATACACTTGTTGTAGCAAAACTAATTACATACAATACTTAACTCAGTAAAAAAATATGATATGCATCAAATCACCATCTCAAAAAGCATTAATAATAGCTTTTAAAAAGTTCTTAAGTCCTGGCGGTAGAATTGTAAAGCCTAATGGCATTGGGGAGTATTGACCTCTTCATCCTGTCTGAGGAGCATTGCATCGATAGTAACCTGTCACTGAAACTGCTTCTCTGTCTCTGGATGGTGCTATGTAGAGGATGTTCAGAGTTATCCATAATTGACCGTAGCCTACTCAGTCAGTTGGCAGGAATAGAAGTAATAATGAGAAACAGATGAGAGACGGAGTATTCTGTAATACAGGGTCCGGAGTAGAGCAGGAGCGGGGACAGAAGCATGTGGCAATACAAAACCACAGGCTGACAGCTAAGGTAAAAGAAAAAAAATGTGTTCAGCAGGAGGTACTGACAGACCTGCACGATTGCTGCTCGTGCCTGTTTTAGAGAAGGCAGAAATATAGGAAGTGTTACGGATTCAGCAATAATAAATATATAAGTGAGGCAGGGTTTTTTTTAATAACAAATAAAACATTTATTAAGCACTGAAAAACAAACCCGCCAAAGTAAACAAACCACTAACGTAACCGGAAACCAGCTGCTGTGTGGCAGCTTAAACAGTTCTTAAAGGAATAAAGCGAACACAGTTCTTAAAGCGATGTTGTAAAAACAGTTCTTCAAAGTAGTACTGCAAAAGTTCAAAATGCTTACAGTCCATTGAAGGAGTGACTTTTTGAACGATTTAAATTCTCTTTCACGCCGCGTTGTTGCGGTTCCCAGTCGAACTATACTTTTCCCGGAGAATTTACGAAGATGAAAATGAAACGGCTTAAAGGCACTGACCTTTCCTTTAGAAAACTCTACCCAATCCTTTCTGCTATATTTCGCAGGGATTAACACGTGGACAGCCAACGAATTCCTTCCGAATGAGGATCAAACAAGGTCGAACCTGTTTCACCGTCGAAATTGACTTTCCTCGATCTTTTAGCTCCCGAACTCCGATCTTCACTCTCCACTGATTTTTAACTCGCAGTATTATGAAGAAACTGCCGGCAATGATCTTTTAAACTTTAGTCATTAATTAAAATTCCATCTTTCAACCAAACTGTGTCATAATATTGGACCACGCAGTGGCATGGAGTCAAAATGGCAAATCCAGCCACGAACAGCCCCTCCTCACAGGGAGGGGTCCTCCTCTTATACCCTGTAAAGAAAACCTGTCACATGACCTCTACTGGCGGGAAAATGACGTCACTCCAACATCACAAGACCACTACCTTAAGTCCAGTATAGCTTCAACACCACTGTCACGTGACAAGTACAAGATACCCATGGGTACGTAACACCTCCCACCAAAAAAAAACTTTGGTCTGTCAAGAACAAAATTTTAACAATTGTTTACAAGGAAAAAAACAAATGTATAAATTTTATAACATACACAGTATGCATAGTATCATCATATAACGTCTTACAACTTACAATACAGTAGGAGTGTTACAATTGTAAAAAACTACTCCAAAAAAAAATTACATTGTACATTCAACTTCAAGATAGACAATCAGCAAGCACATTATCTTCACCTCTAATATGAGTTATCACAAAATTGTACTCTTGTAACATCAAATTCCAATTTAATAACCTTCTGTTTTTGTTTTTCATCTTACTCAGAAACACCAACGGATTATGATCAATGTAAACAATAAGTGGTTTTTGAGTTGTACCAACATATATGTCAAAATGTTATAAAGCTAAAACAAGAGATAACAATTCCTTCTCTATTGTCGAATAGTTTCTTTGATGCTTATTAAATTTCTTAGAAAAGTAAGCTACTGGATGATCAACTTCATCACCCTCATTCCTTTACATTAATACTGCTCCTGCAGCCTCATCACTAGCATCTACAGCTAATGAAAAAGGTTTTTCAAAGTCAGATGCCTTGAGCACAGGTTGTTGACATATCATAGTTTTCAACTTTTCAAATGCTTCTTGACAAGGCACTGTCCACACAATCTTCTCATTCTTCTGCAAAGGGTTAATTAATGGAAGGGCAACATTAGGAAAATTCTTACAAAATTTTCAATAATAACCTACCATTCCCAAGAATCTTCTGAGAGTTTTTTTTCCCGTTGGAGTGGGAATCTCTAAAATTGCCCGAACTTTTGCCTGAACAGGAGCTACCTTACGTTGACCCAAAACATAACCAAGGTAAGCCACAGTGGCATGTCCGAATTCACTCTTAGCTAAATTAATAGTTAAGTTAGCTTTTGAAAGCCTTTCAAACAATTTCTCCACCGCAATAATGTGTGCTTCCCAAGTATCATTTCCTGTCACTAAATCATCAATATAAGCATCTGTGTCTTTCAATCTCTGAATCACAGAGTTAATCATCCTCTGGAAAGTACCTGGGGCATTCTTCATCCCAAATGGAAGAACATTATATTCATATAGCCCAGATGGAGTTACAAATGCAGAAATCTCTCTACCTCTGTCCGTTAGTGGAACACACCAATACCCTTTCAATAAATCAATCTTTATAAGGAACTTTGCTTTTCCAACTTTATCTACACAATCATCTACTCTAGGAATTCGATATGCATCTGTTTTCGTTACAGCATTCACCTTCCTATAGTCCGTACAAAACCTAATATTACCATCTGGTTTTGGCACCATAACACAAGGTGAACTCCAGTTCGAGTTAGAAGGTCTAATAATATTATTCTCTAACATATATTTAATTTCTTTCTCAGCAAGTTCACATTTTTCTATGTTCATCCTATATGGGTGTTGTTTAATAGGTTTGGCATATCCAACATCTACATCATGTGAATCTATAGTCGTCCTTCTCGAAACATCTGGAAACAAATCCTTATATTTAAAAATTAATTTCTTCATCTGCTGTTTCTGCTCTGGCTGTAAATGTGCTAGTTTCCCATCAATATTTTCCAGAATGGTTGAATTTGGTAACCTGACAGAAACAATGTTTGATTTAGAATGAAATTCAGATGAATCATCTATCATGTTCCTAGTTAAATCAAATTCATTATCATTAACCACAACAGTCACAGTATCAGATTGCTTCTCATAATATGGTTTTATCATATTTATATGGCAAAGTTGTGTTGGCCTTCTACGATCTGATGTTTTTATCAGGTAATCCACATAATTGATTTTAGACACAATTTCATAAGGACCATGAAATCTAGCTTGTAAAGGATTCATTTGCACTGGGAAAAGAACCAGCACTTTATCTCCAAGCTTAAACATCCTCATCCTACCTTCTTTATCATACCAAGTTTTCATTTTCTCCTGAGCCAATTTTAAATGTTCCTTGGCTAAGCTACAAACTTTATGTAACCTGTCCTTAAATTTCAAAACATAGTCCAACAAATTAGTGTGTACTTCCTTACTAATCCACTGTTCTTTTAATAAAGCTAAAGGTCCTCTAACTCTATGCCCAAATAGAGTCTCTAGCTTTATCACTGAGTCCATGGAATTCCTTCCCTTCCTAAAACCACTCTGATAACTTGCCAACATTCCCCTCTTCTCAAGATCATACGATGACTTTTCTGTTATCATCCTTTCCATTATCTTGCATATATTTGATGTTAATGCTATTGGCCTGTAGCTAGTGGGTTTTGACAGATCCTTGCCAGTTTTCCTTATTGGAATTACTACTGCTTCTTTCCATGCACTTGGTAATCTTCCCCCTCCCACACTCTGTTGTAAAGATGCAGCAACTTCAAGAGCGCTCCTTCCCCTGGAATTTTTAGCATTATATAGCACATCAGATCTGTCCCTGGGGAGGTTAGTCTCGATATCTTTATTGCTCTCACCATCTCTGCCAACGTCATCAATTATATCATCAGTTTCTTCCCTCCTGTTTAACACAACTGGGAGTTGACTCATTGTTCTTTCCCTTCTCCTTCTCCACTCTTTAGTCAAATGTTTTTGAACTATGTATCTTTACAGATGACATGGCCATGATTTCAGCCTTATCCCTACTGGAGACTGCTGTTTCCTCCTCAGATATCATTACTGGATATTCCCATTCCCTTCTATCTCCTCCCATCCTCTTAATCATTCCCCATACCTCTCCCACAGGTGTCATTCGTCCTATTTTGTTGCAAAAACTCCTCCAACTTGCCCTTTTAACTTGATGTATAGTTCTTCTCATCACTGCCTGCACCTTCTTATATTGAATCAAATGCTGCATATTATGGGTTCTTTTAACTAGTCTGAACACTCTATTTCTGTTTTTTTTTTATACAGCCTGACAACATTACTCTGTTCACCATGGTCCCAGTTTTCTATTCATCTTATTTTTACTCCTGGGTATAGATCTTTCTGCTGCCATAATAATTGCTGAAGTCACCTGACTTTTTAATTCATCTATATTTCCAGAAATGTCAATCCTTGTCAATGCTTGTTCACTCAACTTCTGGAACTTACTCCAATCTGCTTTTCCAAACACCCACTTTGGGATTCCACCACCTGATCTTACACCCACTGATCATGAAACTGGGTAGTGATCGCTGCCTACTGTTGAAGCAGTGCAAACTCCCCAGTTACTAACTCCAGCCAAGGTATTAAACACTAATGTCATATTTAATACTGACTTAGTTCCTGTTGTTATGTTTATCCTTGTTCCTCGACCATCATTCATACATACTAAATCCTTTTCTTCCATCAAATCTGCAATTACCTTTCCATTTGAATCTGTAAATTAATCCCCCTATATTGTGCTGTGAGCATTGAAATCTGCAAACATCACTACTATATGTCTGTTTTAACCTTGTATCCTCACTAGGCTGTCCAAATCCAACCTTTTACATGAATTGTATTAGTTAACTATAACCACTTACTCCTCTTTCTCCCACACTTCCACCACTATGTATTCCTGATCATCTCCCTTTTTGAGTACCCTATATGGTATACCTTGTTCGACTAATATAGCACAACGCCCTCCTCTCCCTAGATTTCTATATTTTCTTATCATTGTATATCCATATACTGCAAAGTCTAAAGTTGGTTTCAACCAAGTCTCCTGAATACACGCTGCATCCGGTTTTATAACGATTTCTTTAATAAACTGCTTGAACTCCTGACTATTGGTCAGTAAGTTCCTTGCATTCCATTGCAAAAGAATCACCATAATTAGTATTAACCAATCCATGACAATTCCTGGTTTGACTGATAAGTGATGTTCTCCATCACTTCTTCCCATGTCAATCCTACTAACCCTAAATGGTTCATTGCTGGTTTGACAACCAGGTGAATTTTTCACTTTTTGACTTTACCTCCTCTGTACTATTAATCACTCCTGCAATGAATGTTACTAGAGCCTTTTTGTCAACATAAATACCATCATTTGTTCTTTGTTGCATCTCTCACATTCCTCTTGCTCCCTGTTCATTACAAGCATTATTCTGTTCTCTTGACATACTTACAGCTTCTGCATAAGTGATCTTTCTTTTCACTCATACTTCTTGAATTTTATTCTCCCGTCTCTTAACCTCGCACCCACTATATGCCACATTATGAGCTCCTCCACAATTACAGCATTTTGGTTGCACTCCTGTTCCACACTTTCCATATTCATGATCACCCCCATATCCAGCACGTCTCCTCTGCCTACTACAGTTTTTAGCTATGTGTTCAAACCTTTGACAATTATAGCACCTCAATGGATTTGACACATACACGCTTACTGGGTAACCCCTGAAACCCAGGAACACTTTCCCTGGCACTCCTTCTTCAAATCCAATCAACACCGATTCACTTTCCTTGTTCAACTCCCTCCTTTGTTGTTTTCAGTCTTTGAGCATTCATTACTTTTCCTCCTTTGATATTCCTCTTCAACTCCTCCATATTTATACTCATTGGTACCCCCCGTGATCACTTCTTTACATCCACCACCATTTCGTGCTCCCATCCTGTGTATTCCACCTTACGTTTTCCTATCTCTCTTAATTTGAGCGCTTTCTAAAGCTGTTCCTTATTCGCATATCTTACCAATAGGTTGCCATCATTAAGGACTTTTGCAAATACTATTTCCACTATCTTATTTGCCAGTGTTGTTGTTAGCACCAACAGGTTAATTTTTTGCATGTTTCCTTAAGCCTTCTCATTAAATCTTATTATGACAACACCTTCACTCTGATCTCGTTCATCTTCCTCACTTTCAGAGCGCTCTCCACTACCATTTTTATTCTTTTACTCCCTTTGTCTCGGTTTTCATTCATCCGTCCCCTGACTATCTCCTCATTCCCTTTACTTCTCCCTTCACAACCACCCATTTCTCCCCAGCTGCCAACCTCTGATCGGCTCACCCCTCAGTAGTTCAGCAACAAATCCTCAAGCTCCCCCAGGGCACTGCTCTCGGTTCCAACTAATACAACACCTCTAGGCTCCAGCACAGCGCCCCAACCTCTATGGTCTGGGACACATCGCCGACAGCTCTCCTGCCCACCAAGGCTCCTGTGAAGACCCAGAACCAACACCCACCTCCAAATCGTGAAAAAGAGCTGGAGGTGATAAGGGAATAAATAGGCTGTAGGTGATGAACCTGGAATAAGTGGCAGAAGACTGCCATTAGCTGCATGGAGACTGGGCGGGGTATGTATTTGTAGGCTGGGGAATGGGAGTGGGAGATGACGTAATAGTTATGGCATGGAAACGCGTGGAAATAGCCGGTAGAAACATTTAACTGCCTTGGATTTTTATCACAGTCCAGAAAAATATACCACGAGATACATGATGAAACTTGGGAGAAGATCTTACAGAACTTCCCATGGGAAATCCTCTTCCATATCAATAAATGCAGCGAGAAATCAATAAAGGTTAAGAGGTGTGGTTCTCTTAAGTAACTACATAGTTATTCTAATATGCGCCCAATTTGGATAGCGGAGCAACAGGTCCACATCAGAGGCCATGTCATTGGCTCTTCACGCAACCCAAGAACATCTGAACAACACATTTGCACACATAAGGATATTCTTTTCGACTACAACTCCGCCCTCGATACCATCACCAGCACAAAACTAATCAAGACCTTGGCCTCGTTGTGCAATTGTATCCTCCATTTCTTCACTTGTACTTCCAAATTCAAATTGGCAGCAATATCTCCTCCTCGATTTCCATCAACGGCTATTTTGTGCAGGACATTTTAGAGGGGGCAACTAAGCTCAACAAACCAAATAGATGTACAGAAGGGATAAGCGGAGCGACCATTGTTGGGAGTGGGCCAGTGATGAGAGTAGAAGCAACAGGCTTTTTCTCATCGAGGTTTCGGAGAAAGGGGGCTTCGACAAGGTAAGTGGGTAAGTGGACTTCGTTTTTGGTTTTTCTTTGCATTTTTTGGAGGAACAGAGAGTATGAAGGTAGGATTAATACTTTGCTCTGGGTAACGGATGTGGAAATCCAGGGAATCTTCCAGTCTCCCAGATAGCACCATCTGCGCCAGCTGCGCCGAGATGCAGCTCCTGAGAGACTCTGTTAGGGATCTGGAGCTGCTGTTCAATGACCTAAAGTTCATTAGGGAGAGTGAACTGGAGAGAGAGAAGAGCTACAGGGAGTTCATCACCCCGAGGCTGCAGGAGTTAGATAAGTGAGTGACGGTTAGGGAAGCAAGGGAAAAGAGCTCAGATAGTAGAGAGCACCCCTGTGGCCACCCTCTCAGTAATTGTTATCTTCTGTTAGATGCTGTTCGGGGGATGACCTGATAAATGACAACTGCAGCCATCGGATCTCTGGCAATGAGCCTGGATCCGTGATGCAGAATGGGAAGAGGAATGCAGTAGTCACAGGGGATTCTAGAGTGAGGGGAACAGACAGGAGTTCTGTCAGCCTGATAGAGATACTGCATGGTGTGTTGCCACCCCCGTGCCATGTTATAGGATGTCTCGGACTGGCTGAAGGGAGCTGGTGACCAGCCAGATGTCTTGGTACATGTTGATAACAACGACATATGTAGAAAAAGAAGGAGGTCGTAAAGAGACAATTCAGGGAGTTAGTTAGGAAGCTGAAAGGCAGAACCTCTGGGGTAGTAATCTCAGGATTGCTGCCTATGCCACGTGTTAGTGAGCCATGACTCTCATGATCAGGTGTATTAATGTGAGGCAGGTAGTCTGCTGTAGGGGGCAGGGCTTTAGATTCCTGAATCACTGGGGCCTCTTCTGGGGGAAGAGCAACCTGTACAAAAAGGACGGGTTACACCTGAACCAAAGGGAGTCCAATATCCTAGCAGGCACATTGAAGAGAGCTGTTAGGGAGTGTTTAAACTAATTTGGCAGGGGATGGGAAGCGGAGTGATGGGGCTGAGGAAGGAGAAAACTAAAATAATCAAAGATAGTGTGCAACATAAATTATAGAAAGAATAGGCAGGATATGAGGCTTAACCAAAGCCAGTGTCATGAGTTACAGGGCAATCGAGGCATGGTACAGTTAAAAGAATAGAAAGCAACACATACTGGACTGAAAGTGTTGTATTTGAATGCAGGCAGCATAAGGAATAAAACAGACGATCATGAAATTCAGCTCCAGATTGGCAAATATGACCTTGTGGCCATCTGACTAACTGAAGACTGACTGTCATTGGAAGCTGAACGTCTGAGGATATATGATCTATCGAAAAGATAGGTTAGTAGGCAGAGGAGGTGTGTGGCTCTGTGTTTTAATTTTAAATCATTGGAAAGAGATGACATAGGATTTGAAGGTGTAGAGACTCTATGGGTTGAGTTAAGAAATAGCAAGGGTAAAATGACCCCAGTGGCAGTTGTATACAGGCCTCGAAACAGCAACCGGGATGTGGATTACAAATTGCAGCAGGAGATAGAAAAGGTGTCTCACAAAGGCAATATCATGATAAGAATTGGGGATTTTAACATGTAAGTGGATTGGGAAAACCATATCAGTACTGGACATCAAGAGACAGAATCGGTAGAATGTCTAAGGGATGTTTTTTTAGAACAACTTGTTGTTGACTCCATGAGGGGATAGGCTATGTTGGATTGGGTGTTGTGCAATTATCCTGAGGTAATAAGACAGCTTAAGATTAATGATCACCTAGGAAATAGTGATCACAATATGATTGTGTTGACACAGAAATTTGAGAGGGAAAAATAAAATCAAATGTGTCTGTATTTTAGTGGAATAAAGGAACTTACAATGACATGAAAGAGGAGTTGGCCGAAGTTAACTGGAAAGGGACATTTGCAGGAAGGACAGTAGAGCAGCAATGGCTCGGGTTTCTGTGAAAAATGAGGGAAGTGCAAGGCAGATCTATTTGAAATAAGAAGAATGTTTCAAAGGGAAGATGAATACTACCATGGCTGAAGTCAGAGCCAAAGTAAAAGCAAAGAAAGGGCAGACAAGGAATCCAGAGCTAGTGGGAAGATAGAGGATTGGAGAGCTTTTAAAAACTTGCAGAAGGTCATTTGGAAGGAGAAGATGAATTATGAGAGGAAGCTGGCGACTAATATCAAATATATTAAAAGCTTTTTAAAGTACATAAAGGGTAAAAAAGAGTTGAGGGCAGATATAGGACCAATACAAAATGAAGCTGGAGATACTGTAAAAGAGATGCAGAGGTGGCAGAAGAACTGAATACGTATTTTGTATCAGTCTTCACAGTGGAAGATGTCTGCAGTATACTGGACATTCCAGAGTGTCAGGGAAGTGAAGTTTGTGCAGTGAAAATTACGACTGAGAAGGTGCTCAGGAAGCTTAATGGTCTGAGGGTGGATAAATCTCCTGGAACTGATGGAATGCACCCTCGAGTTCTGAAGGAAGTAGCTGGAGAGATTGCGGAGGCATTAACGTTAATCTTTCAAGAACCAATAGATTTTCACATTGTACTGGATAACTGGAAAAATGTAAATATTACTCCAGTACTTACCAAGGGTGGGAGACAGCAGAAAGGAAACTTTAGACCTGTTAGCCTGACATCAGCGGTTGGGAAGCTGTTTGAATCCATAGTTAGGGATGAGATTATGGAGTACCTGGAGGCACCTGACAGGATAGGCCAAAGCCAGCATAGTTTCCTGATTGGAAAATCTTGGCTGACAAACCTACTGCATTTGTTAAAAAAATTACAAGCAGAGTAGACAAAGGAGTAGCAGTAGACATAGTGTACTTGGACTTTCAGAAGGCCTTTGACAAGGTGCCACACACGAAGCTGCAAAGCAACATAAGAGCCCATGGAATTATAGGCAAGTTATTAGTGTGGGTGCAGAATAGGATGGTCGGCAGAAAACAGAGTGGAAGTAAAGGTATCCTATTCTGGCTAGCTGCTAGTTACCAGTCGAGTTCCACAGGGTTCACTGTCGGGTCTGCTGCTTTTTACGAGTATGTCAATGATTTGGACTACGATTTTAATGGATTTGTGGCTAAAGTTGCCGATGATACAAACAGTAATAGAGGTACGGGTGGTGCTGACGAAATAGAGAGCCTGCAGAGAAACTTAGGTACTAAAGAAAAATGGGCAAAGAAGTAGCAAATGAAATACAACGTTGGAAAGTACATGGTTATGCACCTTGGAGGAAATAAATGGACAAACTGTTATATAGATGGGGAGAGAATTCAAAATGCAGAGATGCAGAAGGACTTGAGAGCCCTTGTGTAAGATACCCTAAAGGTTAATCTCCAGGTTGAGTCAATTGTTAAGAAGGCGGGTGCAATCTTGGCATTCATTTGTAGTTGTATAGAATAAAAGAGTTGGAATGTGATGTTGAGGCCCTATAAGGCACTCGTGAGACCACAATTGGTCTATTGTGTGTTGGTTTGGGCTCCTTATTTTTAGAAAGAATATACTGACATTGGAGAGGGTTCAGAGAAGATTCTCGAGAATGATTCCAGGAATGAAAGGCTTACCGCATGAGAAAAGTCTGGCAGCTCTTGCGCTGTATTCTCCAGAGATTAGAAAATGAGGGGGGATCCCATGGAAACATTCCAAGTGTTAAAAAGCCTGAACAGATTAGATATGGCAGCATTATTTCCCATAGTAGGGGATTATAGGACAAGAAGGAAAGAATTCAGGATCGAAGAAATGAGATGCGGAGAAATTAGTTTAGTCAGAAGGTGGTAAATCTGTGGACATTTTTTGCCATGAGCAACTGTGGTGGCCAGGTCATTGGGTGTATTTAAGACAGAGTGCAATCAATTGTTGATTAGCCAGGGCATCAAA
The DNA here is from genome assembly GCF_048418815.1 of Hemitrygon akajei. Classification (NCBI taxonomy): domain Eukaryota; kingdom Metazoa; phylum Chordata; class Chondrichthyes; order Myliobatiformes; family Dasyatidae; genus Hemitrygon; species Hemitrygon akajei. The sequence continues at coordinate 56,392,923 of NC_133147.1, forward strand.
GGGTATGGGGAGGAACCAGGGGAATGGGGATAACTGGAAGAATTGGACAACCCCATGATTAAAGAGCGGGTTTAAAGAGCATGATTAAATGGCCTGCCTCTGCACCTATTCTTATGGTCTTATGGTCCAACAATGGTGCAGCACAAGGCTCTGAGCGCAGACCCCTGCGCTACTCAATTTACACGTATGAGTGTATGGTTATGCACAGCTTCAACGTCACATTCAAATTTACTGACAATACCATGATCGTAGAGCGCATGAAAAGTGGTGACGACTCAGCGTACAGGAGAGAGATTAAAAATATGGCTAAAGCGTGCCATAACAACAAAGCATTACAGAAGGAGGAAACGAGAGATCAATGAACCAGACTTTAATTACGAAGAAGCACTGCAGAACCTCTACTTTCTTTAGAGTACGTAAAGTTTCGGCATTACATCTAGAACTTTGACGAAATTCTGAATTCCAGCCACCGAAATCATGGACAACCTTGAACGGAAGATCCTAGAAAAAGGATTGGATATGCCCAGTCTATCATGGGTAAAGTCCTCAACACCACGAAACATATCTGCACAAAGAACTGTCGCAGGAAATCAGCACCAATCATCGGGGACGC